>NW_020664374.1:5172828-5201341 GCF_002925995.2 Terrapene triunguis | reverse complement strand
ATTTTAGTTGCTTGAAATGAAATATTTAACTTTTAAAATATAGATATAGTTTCATTTATTATACATTATTTATATTTACATGATGTAATTGTATGATTATGCAATACATTTATACTGGGTTTGTGTGCGTGTCTATCTGTACACACATACTTAATAAATTATTTACTTTAAATAAAAGTTATTGGGCCAGAGAGACAGTGAGAGTGACTATAGCTCAGTGGTAAAGACACTCCCCTGAGAGATGGGAGAGTCGGATTCAAGTCCCTGAATATTTACATATTTTATACATATTTTATACAGAGTGATCCACTACAGAAGTCACTGGTTAGGGGACTCATCTGGGAGGGAGAAGACCTTGGTTCAAGTCCCTGCTTCACATCAGGCAGAGGGGGGAATTGAACCTGGATCTCTCACTTCCTGGGTGAGTCCTTGAACTACTGAGCTTTTGGGGGGAGGAGGGGAGCAGCTCCTCTTTCTTTCTTTTTTTTTTTAAATAAGAAAGGGCTGACCTGGCTTGGCTTGGCTGTCTAACTCCAGGAGAGCAAAGAGAGGTACCACCCTAAGGCCTTTGAGGGGTTGGGGCTTAGACCATGCCTCTTTCCTTGGCATTTCCTCTTGGCTACTTTAGGTGGATCTTTCTTCAACATGCTGGCTTCTGTGAACCAGGGACAGAGCCACTGGTGGGCCTGGCCCACCCAATTAGCACCTGATTAGCAAATCTGAAAAAAAAAGTCAAAGTTGAGCCAGGCCACTGAGGGGTGCAGTCTTTTAATGCAGTTCCTGCTGCCTCAAACTGCTCTGCTCAGCTCCGCTTCCCCATCAACATAGGCTCCAACTCTGCACCCCACCCCCTCAGCTCCAGTTATTGCCTCCCTGTTGGCTGATTGTTTCTTTGCTCCCAAACAACCAAGTTTTGGCCAACCCCTCCCCCCAGCAGTGGGCAGAAGCAGGGCACACCTCTCCCTATGGGGAGGAAGCAACTGTGTGGCATGGGATGGACTTGGCACCTTTGTCAGTGGAGAACAGAGTGGAGCCTGGGTCAGGGAGCAGGAGCCCATGCACTGGGTCACAACGCCGCTCATTGGCCCAACCACCTCTCCATCACTGACGCAGGGGAGGGGCTCCACTGTTACGCCACCCGGCTCTGGTTATTGTCTTCCCATTGGCTCACACATCCAATGTGATTATAGCCAACCACCCTCCCCCCATACACACCCCACCCCCATCCCTGGTCATGGGCAGGCTGGGATGCATCACTCCCAATCAGGAGGCAGTAACCAGATCCGGTGGTGTACTGGTGGAGCCCCTTGCAGGCAGCCAGGCCAAATTTAAATGGCATTGAGATGTGGTGCACGGTGTCCTGCTTCTCCCCCCTGGATGTAGGGTCTGCCATGTCAGGTGGAGCCTGGGATTGGGAGCAGGAGCCAATGCCCCAGGTCACAATACAACTCAGATTTGGCTTGGCCACCCCCATCATATCAGCAGGGAAGGGGCTCTGCTGTTATACCACCCAGCCCTCGTTGTTGCCTCCCCATTGGCAGCGGTCTGCCCCGACATGCCCTTGGCCGGGTGGGTGGGGCTGGCTGCAGCCAGATATGCAACAATATATAATATAATAATATACAATATCAATGATTTGCTGTGACATCAGACCATCAGTCATTGCCTGTTCACCAGAAGTTGGGGCCCACCTATGTTTCCACTCCTAACTGTGTCATGGCTGCGAATCCCATTCTTAGGCACCTGACTCTCCCCATGCATTGTGGGCATGTAACCTGAGCTATGGATTCCATTAAGCTGCAGAGCACCTACAGTAGTGATGCAACGTCGATCCTACATCTCCTTTCTGGATCTAGCCAAGTCACTTAGGTACTTTAGAAATGTGATCTGCCGTTTAGAACTCATCCCATTGCACAGATCTAATCCAAATTTGATTTATTATACCAAAGCTGGGAGTTTCAAAAGAGCCTAAGGGAATTAAGTACCCAAATCCCATTGAAATGCAGTAGGATTTGACCAATTAACTCCCTTAGGCTCTTTTGGAAATCTCATGCCAAAAGTATAGCCAATCCACAGCAAAATGGGATGAGATAAGGGCAATGAGGGAATCTCATCTATCTCCTTGCTATAGCTGATTTAAATGAGAACCTGAATACTATCATAACATAATTTTGGGGTTTAATTTAAGGGGGGGAAAGCCTGTTGAAAAAATGTGTGATTTCATTTGGCAAACAAAGGTCAGTCCTTTCATTTCTATGCTTTTTACTTTGCTTCCCAGGCTCCTCTTTGCTATTCCATGCCGCTCATGCTCAGCAGCTGATTTTCAAAGTGAATCAAAAGGAAAGAATTTTTTTTTAAATGCAAATGGTACATTGCTTAAACAAACAATTTCAGTTTTTAAAAATTATTTGGGCTGGCATATGACACATGAGCTAATGTGTTTTTTTCCCCCTACACTTCCTTTAACATAGAAAAACATCATGTAGCTCAAATAGCCTGTCTACAAAGTCATTAAAAGAGGGATTTGTAATTTTTTTAAAAATCTGATAAAATATTAACAACCTAAAGGTGCATAATAAGTGCAATTTATCATCTAGTCTTACAATTCAGTCTTGGGTATCAAAACCACAGTCTTGTAAGCTCTTCTTGGGTCTAGGACTGTGTCTTTGTATGTTTGAAAAGCACGCAGCACATTATGGGCACTACCACGATATAAATGTTAAATTAGTAGTAATCACATGTAGAAGAGGCATGTACGCCTCTACCCCGATATAATGTGACCCGATATAACATGAATTCGGATATAACGCGGTAAAGCAGTGCTCCGGGGAGGGGGCAGGGCTGCGCACTCCAGTGGATCAAAGCAAGTTCGATATAACACGGTTTCACCTATAATGCGGTAAGATTTTTTGGCTCCCGAGGACAGCGTTATATTGAGGTAGAGGTTTATTAAAAAACTTTAGGAGCTGACAGTGACATGGTATGGAAATCTCTAGAGCTGTAAATTGATGGTATTATTTTCCACTTAAGTGATTTTTTTTCCCATACCAAATTGACAGTTGTCTTCCTTGTATGCTACAAATGCTTTTCAATATATTTTAAATACACTTGTTTCTTTATTTTATTCTTTTGCTATGGTGAGTGATTCCGCTGATCAGTAAATGTAACAAAGACGTTACAACAACTTTAGTGAAAACAGAGCATCCACACATACCATCAAAGATGATTAGAATACAAATTGCCAGACTTGAGCACAATGAAATACTGTGTGAGACTACCTGAGTGTCATTTTGGCACTGGGTTGGGGAGGGAGGGAAATCTACAAGACCTTGAATACATTTCTTGGTAGAATTGGAGGTTGAGAGATTTTAATATATTAGCCCATTGTAGGCAGATCACAAAGCTAATGAATTTCAGGCTGAACACTTTCTAAGACTTTAAAATCAGACAATAATTGTGAACTATTGACCAGTTCAGAAATTCATCATTGCACATTTTGTAGGTGAGTGCAGAAATTTATTTCTTATTATAATATGTAACCCTCTCTAAACCTGCTTGTTTGTGGGGTACAGCTGTATGGTACAATCAAAATTATAGAGACAGATATGTGTATGAGTTATGTATGTGTGCTTGTGTGTAATATACCACATATTTATGCATACATACTTATATGCATACACACTTAGACTCCGATCCTGCAAACACTTATGCATATGAGTAACTTTATGTAGGTGAGTGGTCTCATGGAGTCAAAAGGACTAATGACTTATGTAATGTTACTCACGTGCTTAAGTAGTTCACAGGATCGAACCTTAAGAAGAAAACTGATATATGATGGGTAGGGGACAAAGGGATTCAATCAAATATACATACAATTTGCATACACCTAAAATTTATTATTAATAGCTAAAGTAAGTTGTAATTTATTATTTATATTATGGTGCCACCGAGCAGCCTGAGTAAAGATCCTGGCCCCATGGTGCTAGGCATGGGTGCCGACTTCCCCTCTGCCCGGTGGGTGCTCGACCCCCACCCTTGACCCGACCCTGCCCTGCCTCTTCCTGCCCCTGCACCACCCTCACCACACCCCCATTCCACCCCTTCCCCAAAGTTCCCACCCCATCCTGCCTTTTCGCACCCCAGCCCTGCCCCCTTCCCACCCCGATTCCACTTCCTTCCCCCAAGTCCCTTCCCCCGCCCTGCCTCTTCTCCGCCTCCTCCCCTGAGCACACTGCATCCCCGCTCCTCCCCTTCCCTCCTGGAAAGTCCTAAGCACTGCCAAATAGCTGTTAGGAGGCGGGAAGCGCTGGGAAGGGGAGGAGCGGGGATGTGGCACGCTCAGGGGAGGAGAAGGCAAGGCAGAGGGTGGGGGAGCTTGGCTGCTGGTGGGTGCAGAGCACCCACTAATTTTTCCCCGTGGGTGCTCCAGCCCTGGAACACACAAGGAGTCGGCGCATATGGTGCTAGGTGCTGTACAAATACATAGAAACAAACAACACCTGCCTCTAAGAGCTTACAATCTAAATATACAAGATAGACAGTATGGGAGAAAGGAAGTATTGTTATCCCCATTTTACAAATGAGAACAGAAACAAAGAAACTTAAGGTGAAATCCAAACCCCATTAAAGTCAGTGAGGAGTTTTGCTATTGAGTTCAATGGAGCACAGATTTTGCCTAAGTGATTTACCCCAGATTATACAAGAAGTCTATGGTTGAACCAAGAATTGAAGTCAGATCTTCTGAACCTTAGTCCAATGCCTAAATCACAAGACCATCCTTCATCTCCTACGCCCTATATTACCACCTACAGTTCCTCAGAGCCAACTAGCCCCACTTGCCCTTCACACGGTGGTTAATTAGCTGATTTCTTACAGGCATCACGGCAGAGCTGGGTCTAGGGGAGAACTTTGAAGGAGGAGAAGATAGTGACTTTCTGGATTAGCTCAAAGAGGGTCTTCCATGCATTATTGGCAGTACTGAAGGAGGCATAAGGATATTTGTGTGTAACACTAATTTGTTGTATAAATGTGAGATATTCATGGAGAGCCAGATTTTCAGACAAACTCAGCATCTAACAGCTACCATTTAATCTCCCACATAAGTGGTTGGATTTTCAGACAAGTTTAGCTCTTAATGAAGACATCTAAATTAAGTGCCCAGATTTTCAATAGTAATCTGTATCCAGCAGCTGCATCTTTCAGTGGTATTGTTGTCAGCTGAAATGATCTATACAAACTTCACCTGATAAACATATCAGAACTCTTCTAAAAGGTCTATATGTTCATTATAAAAACAAGTCAGTAACAGTAGCAACTTGCTCATTCAGGATAGTTCTGGCAGTCAGAGAATCCACATCGCATACATTGAAATCCTGACTTTTCTTTAGCACGGTCTTGTTTTTTCCTAATTAGTTTAAAAGATTTTTCTCATCCCATGATGTCAAACACTCTATGAAACTGTAAATATCTCAGTCTCCACAGGCGGCGAGTTGACCACCTTTGGTTTCATGTCTCAGCTGCAAATTAATGATGCCAGCTTGATCAATAGAACATAGATACAAAGCTCAGCTGCAGATGTGCTGTATTGCTTAATCTTAATCTATTGAAGTCTATGGGACTTTTGCAATTCACTTCAGTGGGAGCAGGATTGGGTTCATAATTTATTTTTTACCAAACCCTTTCATTTTGTTCTACATTAAATTATTTTTAATGCAAATCACAAAATAAGAAATTTCACTTTCTAGCATAATTTCTTATTGAAGTAGGATGGTGTGGCTGCCTAATCTGTTTTCTGATTGAGGTTGTGAATGCTTGTCTTGAATAATAATGCACTGGAAGGAATGAATTTTCAGGAATAAAATGTTTTTCTGCAGCCAGACCCAACCAAGAATGCTCTATTTTGTTTTAATGAGAAAAAAATCCATTATAAAACAATGTATTAAAATTAAATATGAATTTGTAACTTGTTTTTTGTGTTTTCTAGAAAGCCAGGTTGGGTTTTATGTATTTTCACAATACACATAAATCAACACACTATTGTGCCCCATGGCAGAATTCAGGTGTGTCAAAAATCAAATCAGCCCTTAAGGAGAATATTATATTTATAGGCTTTTCATTTTTGTCAAAAACCTGATGAGTTTCAGTTATTGTTTGTTGCATTTGGGCTCTCTGTCTCTCCCCCCTGCCTCCGCACCTGATAAACCTAAGCCTTGTCTACACTAGAAAGTTGTACCACTTTAACTATACAGGTACAGTTAATCTTCTCTACTGTGGATGCAGTTACTATAGGCAGGACTGCTCGCACCACCTATTATTAAGGTTGCCTGACACGTCTCATTATAAGACCCTGTTTTCAGTTGTTTATAACATTGCCTTACTTCAACTGTTTGGGCTGAAATTTTCCATATTGTGTGTTTGCCTCAGGCTGGATTTTTATTTATTTTATTTTTTTGGAAAATTTCAGCCAAAATTGTTCAACTGTTTCTGACAATGAGGTGAGGGGAAAATAGTTATTTTGCCCAGGGTAAAAACGTCTAGCAACCTTTAAAAAAACAACAACAAAACACAAAAAAACCTCCAGTGTCCCCATGCTTTGGAGCAGGGACTTGAAACTTGGCAGGGGGTGTCTTTTGTGTCAGAGATGTGTCTTTTGCCATCTTTGTGAAAATCCACCCCAGTTTGGGTAAATTATAAGCCTTTGAAAAATGGCAATTCACATATGCTCAGTAGAGACATCTTAGATTTCAGAATCATAGAATCATAGAATATCAGGGTTGGAAGGGACCTCAGGAGGTCATCTAATCCAACCCCCTGCTCAAAGCAGGACCAATTCCCAACTAAATCATCCCAGCCAGGGCTTTGTCAAGCTGGGCCTTAAAAACCTCCAAGGAAGGAGATTCCACCACCTCCCTAGGTAACGCATTCCAGTGCTTCACCACCCTCCTAGTGAAATAGTGTTTCCTAATATCCAACCTAGACCTCCCCCACTGCAACTTGAGACATTGCTCCTTGTTCTGTCATCTGCAACCACTGAGAACAGCCGAGCTCCATCCTCTTTGAAACCCCCCTTCAGGTAGTTGAAAGCAGCTATCAAATCCCCCCTCATTCTTCTCTTCTGGAGACTAAACAATCCCAGTTCCCTCAGCCTCTCTTCATAAATCATGTGCTCCAGACTCCTAATCATTTTTGTTGCCCTCCGCTGGACTCTTTCCAATTTTTCCACATCCTTCTTGTAGTGTGGGGCCCAAAACTGGACACAGTACTCCAGATGAGGCCTCACCAATGTCGAATAAAGGGGAATGATCACGTCCCTCGATCTGCTGGCAATGCCCCTACTTATACAGCCCAAAATGCCGTTAGCCTTCTTGGCAACAAGAGCACACTGTTGACTCATATCCAGCTTCTCGTCCACTGTGACCCCTAGGTCCTTTTCTGCAGAACTGCTATCTAGCCATTCAGTTCCTAGTCTGTAGCAGTGCATAGGATTCTTCCGTCCTAAGTGCAGGACTCTGCACTTGTCCTTGTTGAACCTCATCAGGGTTTTTTTGGCCCAATCCTCTAATTTGTCTAGGTCCCTCTGTATCCAATCCCTACCCTCCAGTGTATCTACCACGCCTCCCAGTTTAGTGTCCTCTGCAAACTTGTTGAGAGTGCAATCCACACCATCCTCCAGATCATTAATAAAGATATTAAACAAAACCGGCCCCAGGACCGACCCTTGGGGCACTCCGCTTGAAACCGGCTGCCAACTAGACATGGAGCCATTGACCACTACCCGTTGAGCCCGACGATCTAGCCAGCTTTCTATCCACCTTACAGTCCATTCATCCAGCCCATACTTCTTTAACTTGGCGGCAAGAATACTGTGGGAGACCGTATCAAAAGCTTTGCTAAAGTCAAGGAATAACACATCCACTGCTTTCCCCTCATCCACAGAGCCAGTTATCTCATCATAGAAGGCAATTAGGTTAGTCAAGCACGACTTCCCCTTGGTGAATCCATGCTGACTATTCCTGATCACTTTCCTCTCCTCTAAGTGTTTCATAATTGATTCCTTGAGGACCTGCTCCATGATTTTTCCAGGGACTGAGGTGAGGCTGACTGGCCTGTATTCCCCGGATCCTCCTTCTTCCCTTTTTTAAAGATGGGCACTACATTAGCCTTTTTCCAGTCATCCGGGACCTCCCCCGATCGCCATGAGTTTTCAAAGATGATGGCCAATGGCTCCGCAATCACATCCGCCAACTCCTTTAGCACCCTCGGATGCAGCGCATCCGGCCCCATGGATTTGTGCTCATCCAGTTTTTCTAAATAGTCCCGAACCACTTCTTTCTCCATGGAGGGCTGGTCACCTCCTCCCCATACTGTGCTGCCCAGTCCAGCAGTCTGGGAGCTGACCTTGTTTGTGAAGACAGAGGCAAAAAAAGCATTGAGTACATTACCTTTTTCCACATCCTCTGTCACAAGGTTGCCTCCCTCATTCAGTAAGGGGCCCACACTTTCCTTGACTTCTTCTTGTTGTTAACATACCTGAAGAAACCCTTCTTGTTACTCTTAACATCTCTTGCTAGCTGCAACTCCAAGTGCAATTTGGCCTTCCTGATTTCACTCTTGCATGCCTGAGCAATATTTTTATACTCCTCCCTGGTCATTTGTCCAATCTTCCACTTCTTGTAAGCTTCTTTTTTGCGTTTAAGGTCAGCAAGGATTTCACTGTTAAGCCAAGCTGGTCGCCTGCCATATTTACTATTCTTTCTACACATCGAGATGGTTTGTTCCTGCAACCGTAATAAGGATTCTTTAAAATACAGCCAGCTCTCCTGGACCCCTTTGCCCTTCATGTTATTCTCCCAGGGGATCCTGCCCATCTGTTCCCTGAGGGAGTCAAAGTCTGCTTTTCTGAAGTCCAGGGTCCATATTCTGCTGCTCTCCTTTCTTCCTTGTGTCAGCTAAACTCCCTGAAGATTCCGTCTGCACTGTGCTTGCTCCATCTCAGGGCTAAGCAAGACTTTCCTGCAATTGCCACTCTGGTCTACTGCGGGCTGTGCCAGGTCCAGGTCTGGGCACTTGAACTGAGAGCAGGGAGCCTGTCTCTCCTGTGCTTTCAGTGACCCCCATGCAGGGAAAGCAGGATGGAAGAGGAAGCTGCCTCATTCAAATACAGAGGGAACAAGAGCTAGACCGCTTGAGGGAAAAGGGAGGGAGAAAAGAGATTGGGACAAGGAGTCTGGGTGGGCAGAAACTGGAGTGGGAGTGAGAGAAAATGGGAGTTGAGATGGGAGGAGTTTAGGACTGGCTGGGCAAAAGAGACTGGAACTGAGAACCAGTGCAGCAGCGGGGAGGAGAGACAGCCCTGAGGAGCTGGAGTAATGGGGTCGGAGGCTGAGCAAAGAAACAGGAACAAGGAGCTGCAGGTACAATGAGATTGGATGAGGAGCCCAGGAACAGAGATTGGGACTGGGAGCTGGTGGGGATGGGGAACATGAGCGGGGGAGGGGAGGTGATTGGAGGTAAGAGTGGGGGAAATGATACAGATCAGATCAGGAGCCAGGGAACTGGGTCTGTCTGGGCAAGGAAACTGGGAGGTATGGTGGGGGGTGACACTGGATCTGTCTAAGTGAAGAGAATGAGATGGGGATGAGGAATAGGGGAGAAGAAACAGGACTGGGACAGAGACAGGTTGAAGGGGAAGGGGCAGACGAGGCAGTGCCCACTAGAGAGCACTCCTCCTCCAGGCATTGGAATGGAACCAGAGATACCCGAGACTCACCATTCCTCTGCTGTCAGCAAATATCTCTGAAACCCCATGGCAAAATGGCCCATCACTCTCTGATTCTGGCCCACATAGAGGATAACAACTTTCGTCATGCATCCGACGAAGTGGGCATTCACCCACGAAAGCTTATGCTCCAATACATCTGTTAGTCTTAAAGGTGCCACAGGACTCTCTGTTGCAACCTACTACTGTTTTCAGTTAAACTGTTAGCTCAAGTGGCAGAGGTCTATACGGTGGATCTATATATGTTCCAACCTTGCCGATGACCCTGTGGGTGTCAATATGATGCCACACAATGGAATTTCTGTATTTTTAGTTTGCTTTTTTAAAATCTAGGAAATTACATGCAAAAAATTGTTAGGAAATGACAGAATGAAGGTTACCTGTGCAACCCCCTGTAGAAAAAATATTATGTGATCATTTAATTAAAGACTGTATCATAATGTATAGGCACAAGTGGGCCAAATTATGATTCCACAGGTAACTTTCATTCTGGCATTTCCCAACTATGGAGTGACTTGACTTTGAAACCTTAATAATGTTCTTTTAACATAGATTTTGTGTGTAGAATATCAGTATAAAGATGCCAGTATAATTAAAGCAGTACAACCCCATAGTGTGGATGCAGTTATCCTGGCATAAAGGTGCTTATGCTGATATTCCTGTACAGAAGGGGAACAAGCTATACCAGTATAAGATACCTGTTTACCAGTGTAATTGTGTGCACAATAGGGATTGCACTAGTATAACTATTTTGGAACTATATAAATTGTACTAGCGTAGTGGGCATGACCATGTTGGTAAAAAAATCACATCCCTAACAGAAATAGTTACAGTGGTATAAAAACTATGTGTAGACAATGCCTTTGTCCTCTCATGTGGAACAGCCTTCTGTTCATTGTTCCCCCTAGAATTTCTTTTTTAGAACATACTCTTCCTTTGTAAACCAGAGGAAAGCACATCTGGGAATAATATAAAGCCTGTGAAAAATACTTTGAGAGAGATTCAGCTTCTCTGCAAAGTGAATTGCATGTAAATATGTATAACTGAGCCATCTCGATGCCCAGCATTGCCTTGTGCTGCCATGGATGGAGACTTAGGTGCAGTAGCAATGCCCTCCGAGCTGGGTGACATTTTTTGTCAGAAATTTTTTGATGACAAATGCAAATTCAGCAACACTGAAACATTTCATGAATTCGTGTCGGGTTTTGTTTCAGTCAGGGAGAAAAAAAATTCTGAAAAAATCAAAATGTTTCATTTTGACATTTTCTAAATTTAAACATTTCAGTTTTTCAGTTTGAAACAATGTTTTGTTTCATAATTTCCTGTTTATTTTTATAGCCAAAACAATCAAATGTTTAAAAAGGTTAAAATCAAAATCAAACATTTTAACTTTGTTCAGTCCTAAATTAAATATTTTACTTTTCAATTTGCAAATAAAAATAATTGTTTTGACTTCAACCAGAAATTATCCCCACCCATCAGCAAACTGAAAAACCTGTTATTTGCACAGCTCTCCTTGGGACTCCTGTTCCCTGAGCCAGTTGAAAACAGGCAGGCAAGGGAGACATTTTGATTACTCCATGGGAGAGAGAGTTTGAATCTTTTGTGTTTTTGTGCCATGCTTGATTTATTTAAAGTAAAATTTGAGAAATATAAATATCTTTAAAACAAAACAAATTGAAGCAACTCTTTGTAAATAACAGTCTTTCTTTAATAAATCCTTTGTTTTAAAGCTTTTACAATACATTTACTTACACTATTTCATTTCTCATGGAAGCAAAGTAGCAATGCTTGTAATCAACTCTAGTACAGCCAGCCACTGTGTAAGTTCCTACCTACAGTTCTGTGAAGGTTCCTTGGTCCTGACCTGTAACACTTACTATGCCAGTCCTGAACCTCTTGTTACGCCATGTGCACGATGGACTAGTATGAGATAAGCCAGCCTTTTAATATAACGCTTTTTTCATTGGCTTCCTCCCCCCGGCCAAGGGAGATGTTTCTTTAGAAAAAATACAAGGCGATTCACAATGCCATTTCTCACTGAGCAACTGTATATCTCAAAACTTAGCAAAAACTCCCCGTTATTCACCATTCATAGAAGATAATCATTATAAATGCCTTCTTATTAAGTGTAGCTAATTAAAACATTTATGTAGACAACAATACTTCTAAATGCAACTCACTAGAATATAACTATCTTTACAAGAATAGTCTTTCAGGGCAGTTAATGAAGTACAATATTTTTGCTTGTGCTAATTTATTATTATTAATTATGTATTTTGCAGAATCTCATGGCAGCATGGCATTTTATGCGGTTCTCAGTATGCATGCTGTCAGTCCTCTGCTTGGATACTTCAGTAATAATGGTTATTCAATCACAAAGCAAAAGCCCCATTAGCAGCTTAGTTATTAATTCATTTTCTAGTGTCATATTTCTATTGGTGATGTCTGTTTAAACAAAGATTTCCGGAGTCAATCCAGCTGAATCAGAGAAAATAACATATAAGACAGTTGAATCAAAACAGAGATTGTGAATGCTAATGGTCTGTATGTTGCCATTTCTTCTTTAAATCCACTTTCAAAGTCACTCTAAAAACACTGGGGAGAATTACTAGTCCCAAGGCAATTTGTAATGAAACAAGTCTGAAAGATATTGTTATATGGCTTCCATATCAGAAGAATACTAATATCCCTCTCAGCTCCAGGTAGTTTGCAGTGAGGATATAAGAAGGAAATGCTGCATGTTCTTGGCATCAAATAGTCTCTGAGCTATTGGAAAAATAGAAATAGCTTTTGTTCTTTACTTCACCCCTTCAGGGCCCATGAGTAAAGCTGATGATGTGTCTGAACAAAAGAAAATCAATAGTGTACCACTTAATACCTACTGAATGTTAGTTAGTTAATAATTTAAAAAAGAGAGCTTGTTACACTTGTGAGGTTTACCCTGTTGTCAGAAAACCGACCTGGTTCAGTTGTTCACTGTAGTTATGCTCTGTCGATGCCCAGAGAGAGAGGAGGAGGAGGAGGAGGAAGACATTCTAGCAGAAATGACTGTGTCTGCTCAAGGACTGAACAAGAATTTCTGCAAAGAGGAAGCTCTTAAGCAGTGACCAGAATAGTTTGATGGAATTTATACTTTAGAAATTACACCCGTGAGTGGGTGTGAGCTCTCTCCCTCCTCATCAGGATCACAGGCATAGGCTCAGATTTGGTGCTGTGCCTCCTGGAGGTGCAGGCCAAAAGGTGGACCCCAGTGTGGGGGTGGAATGCAAAGGTATCTTTAAGCCCTCTTTGCACTCACCAAATTCAATGCATCTCCAGAGCTCAAAACGTCTCCTGGTGCAGCCCTGGAGCTGCTCTACTAGAGCTGGTTGAAATTTTTCATCCTAAACATTTTTTGGCAAAAAATGCAAATTCAGCAACACTGAAACATTTCGCGAATGCCTGTTGGTTTCGCTGAATTGTGTGTGTAGAAAAAAGAAAACCTCTGACAAAGTTAGATGTTTCATTTTGACACTTTCTAATGAAAGCATTTCCATTTTTCAGTTTTAACCAGTTTTCATTTAGAAATTTCCTCATATTTATTTTAAAAAATTCAAAAATGTTAAATGCTCAGAATCTAAATGAAAAGTTTCATTTTTCATCAAATGAAATGTTTTATTCAAGCAAAAATATTTTTGACTTTTTGATTTGCTGAAAATTTCACAAAATGTAGTGTTTTGGGTTGACACAAAACACATTTTTTTTTTCCTGAGTGTTCAGAGTTGCTGGTGAACTGAAAAATCCATTATTTGCACAGCTCTAGCTCTAAGTTATGACAGCCTCCCCGGGCCTGCCTATGGCTTGTGACGGAAGCCAGAATGTCTATAGAAGCAAGCGTCACAGCTCTGTCTTCTTCTACCTTAACACACACCCCTATGTCTGGGCTGGCATGGGGACAGCATACAGCTGCCTACAGCAGCCCACTGGTTATGGTTGCCAACTTTCTACTCGCACAAAACTGAACACCCTTGTCCCGCCCCCTGCCCTGCCCCTCCTCTGAGGCCATGCCCCTGTCACGCCCTTTCTCTGAGGCAACGTTCCCCACTCACTCCATCCCCCTTCCCTCTGTTGCTCGCTCTCCCCAACCTCACTCACTTGCTCATTTTCACCAGACTGGCTCAGGGGGTTGGGGTGCAGGAGGTGATGAGGGCTCCAGCTGAGGGTGCGGGCTCCGGGGTGGGGCCAGAAATGAGGGGTTCAGAGTGCGGGAAGGGGCTTTGGGCTGAGGCAAGGGGTTGGGGTGTGGGTATGGGCCTGGGGTATGGGCTCTGGTGTGGGGCCAGGGATGAGGTATTTGGGGTGCAGGAGGGGGCTCCGGGCTGGGGCTGAGGGGTTCAGTGGGTAGGAAGGGGATCAGGGCTGGGGCAGGGGGCTGGGGTGTGGGGGGTGTATGAATGCGCCAGCTTGGGCGTGCAGACTGTAGGGTGGGGCTGGGGATGAGGGCTTTAGGGTGTGAGAGGGTGTCTGGGCTCAGATTGAGGGGTTTGGAGGGCTGGAGTGGGATCAGGACTAGGGCAGGCGGGAGGGGGCATGGGGTGCAGGCTCCGGGAGGGAGTTTGGGTGCAGAAGGGGGTTCCAAGCTAGGGCAGGGGGTTGGGGTATGGGAGGGGGTCAGGGGTGCAGGCTCTGGCCAGCACTTACCTCAAGCAGCTCCTGGAAGCAGCAGCATGTCCCCCGTCCAGCTTCTACACAGAGGCACGGCCAGGCCAATGGGAGCTGCAGAGCCAGCGTTTGGGGCGGGGGCAGCGTAGGAGCTGGAGGGGGGAGCTCGCAGCGCCACAGCAGGCAGGGAGCTTGCCTTAGCCCCACTGCGCTGCTGACCAGGCTTTTAACGGCCTGGTCAGTGGTGCTGACCGGACCCGCTAGGGTCTCTCTTCCACCGGGTGTTCCGGTTGAAAACAGGACACCTGGCAAACCTACTTGTGTCTGTGCCATGAGAATTTTCCCTGGCCCTGTGGGCTGTGTCTGATTCCTACATGCTGAATGGGGGACAGAATAATCCAGTTCAGTTCAGAAGGAGCGCTTGGAGTTTTACATTTACTTTATTTTGGGTGTGCAAGGCCCTCTGTGACCAACCTCCTGCCTTCTGATGCACTTAAACTGTTGTCAACATTACTGTCCACATATCTATTCAGGGGATACCATCACAGGACCTAATCACATCAGCCACACCATCAGGGGCTCGTTCACTTGCACATCTACCAATGTGATATATGCCATCATGTGCCAGCAATGCCCCTCTGCCATGTACATTGGCCAAACCGGACAGTCTCTACGCAAAAGAATAAATGGACACAAATCAGACGTCAAGAATTATAAATTCAAAAACCAGTTGGCGAACACTTCAATCTCCCTGGCCACTCGATTACAGACCTAAAAGTCGCAATATTACAACAAAAAAATTTCAAAAACACTCCAACAAGAGACTGCTGAATTGGAATTAATTTGCAAACTAGACACCATTAAATTAGGCTTGAATAAAGACTGGGAGTGGATGGGCCATTACACAAAGTAAAACTATTTCCCCATGCTTATTCCCCCACCCCTCCCTTACAGTTCCTCATATCTCCTTGTCAATTGCTGGAAATGGGCCATTTTCATTACCACTACAAACAGTTCTTTTTCTCTCCTGCTGATAAAAGCTCACCTTAACTGATCACTCTCCTTATAGTGTGTATGGTAACACCCATTGTTTCATGTTCTCTGTGTGTATATATATATCTTCCTACTGTATTTTCCACTGCATGCATCTGATGAAGGGGGGTGTAGCCCACGAAAGCTTATGCTCAAATACATTTGTTAGTCTCTAACAAGTCTGCCACAAGTACTCATGTTCTTTTTGCGGATACAGACTAACACGGCTGCTACTCTGAAAACTATCACTAGTTAGCAGGACTGTCACTTCTCTCTCTCCTCCAACCCAAGCATGTGTTTGAGCGCCACTGCTCCCATGTGACAGGACTCACCATTCCTGACACTTTACTGCAGCTGAGACTCAGACTGGGACCCCAGCTTTACCAGGTTGGCCCAAAACTAAGCCTTCCCCAACTGAGCCAATGGATTCTGCAGGAAGCTTGTCTCAGCTTGAAGTTGCTCTATAACCTTCCTGCCAGTGCCCAGCCCAAATGGCTGGACTGGTTTGTGGGGTAGGGAAGGGGGAATCCTCCTCCCTTCTCCAGCTTCAGGGTGTCTCCACCCTGCTGCTCCATGGAGGACACCAGCCCTGAATAACAATGCTTCAGTGGAGCTGAGGAAATGGAAGAGCACAACAGAAGCCCTGCGGTCTGGACTCCGCAATTATAAAAAATATGAACTGACATGCAGATGAACTGCAATGAACTGGCTATGGAGTGCTCCTCCCATTTCGGGGATCTCAGAGATTCATAAAAATATCAGAATAACCTGCCAAACAGGGTCTTCAGAGAGCCCGAACAGATCACTTCTATCGGGTTTCCTTATGCCATCAGCCTGCAAAGTGAGAGGGACTTTACTGAGGTTCAGCCTATGTCTTCCGTATAGTAGCATGTTACATTGCTTCTGAGCTACTCACTCCTTCCACTTTGTTCTTTCCCCCCTACCCATGCTCTGTCTCCTTTCCACCTTTCTCTTGCTTCCTCACCTCTGCTTTCCTCTCCCCTGCATTTTCCCTTTCCCTTTCTTTTTTCTTCCACTATTGCTCTACTCCCTTCCCCTTCTTCCTCCTCTCTCTCTTCCTAACTGTATAAAAGAGCTGTACATAGAAATGGTACAATTATTTATCTCTGCTCTTACAGAATGCTCATGCCCCATTCCAGACTGTCACACACAGCCATCTATTTTTCAGTGTATAGGCCCATTAAGGAGTAGGAATTACATATGTATTAGAAAAAATTGCTACAGGAGCTTGCCATACCAAAAAAAAAAATACTCCATTCTTTCCAAGCACCCTGTAGCATAATGACATTGTTTGGCAATTGGACCCCAAAAAGGAAGCAGTGATACAAAAGCACAGTAGGAGCAAGTCAGATTGGGAGGTTCGTATGCCATCATCAGTCTGTCTCTTGGTAAAAGATTTTTAATGGAAATGTGAAGCATCATTGGGAGAAAGCTGATATTCTTTCATGTCAGAGAGCACAGTTAACCTTCCCATCATATGGTACTTAGTGTTTCAGAGAAAAAGCAGAAAACCTTCAAAACTATTAACTACATGAACAATATGCATCTCTGATTCTCAATAGTGAAATCCAGTTGTGCAGGAATTTAAAAAAATGAAATGTATTTCATAACTTTTGAATTCAATTTTTTTTCTTGTTTTTATACATACGCCTTCCATATCACCCTGATACATGTAGCATTTTTGAAGTTGGGTGCTTCAAGTTATGCTCCTAAATCCATAATTAGGCACTTAAATAGAAGCTTTGAGCTGATTTTTCCAAGGTGTTGAACAACCTCAGTTTCCAGAGAAGTTAATAAGAGCTGCAGCTGCTTGAAAATTAAACCACTTTTATATAGGGGCCTAACTATGGATTTAGGAGCCTAGCTTTAAGCACCCAAGTTTGAAAATACTGTGTATATAGATATACACAGTATGTATTTCCCTAATGAGTCCTAATAAAACTCTGTGTGTGTGTATATACACTGTTTTGTTAATACTTATTGGGGTAGATTTATTTCTGCTCCAGCTCCCCCCCACATGGAGACAGCTGTGGGGATGGGGGTTTGCCCCTAGGGGAGGGGAGCTTTTAAAACTCCAGCCAGGATTCAATAGAAAAGTTGCCTGGAAGAGCACATCTGCTGATTAGCCTGGCCCTGCCCACTGGTAGGGTGGCAGGGAGCATTTTGCATTTCTGTGTTCCCACTCCAGATGTACTTACCCCTCCCAGGGGCCCACAGGTTTGAGAGCTGGTGCAAACCCAAAGGTTAAATTGAGCCCATCATTTTCAAAACACCTTACAAAAATTTACTAATTCATCCTTACAATGCCGGAGGAAGGGAGGGATGATTCTATCCATTTTCAAGTTCGATAAACTGAGGTCTGGAATTTGTCATTTTTCTCCAGGGGAGTCAATCAGTGTCAGTTTTACGGTTCACAATTGCAATCACCAATCATCTGTCATGCTGAAAGTTGTGTTTAAGATGTGTAGCAGGAGTCTTGTGTTGCTTTTGTGTCAGGAATTCTCATTCAGTCTCTGAAGTCATCACACTTTTTCTGCACTTTCTTCCTTAGCGGGGGTGATGCTGGTCCCTGAAAGGAAAACAGAGGATGGATTTGAGGAGCACTTTGGCTTGAACTACTTGGGACATTTCCTGTTGACTAACCTTCTCTTGGAAACATTGAAGCAATCAGGAACTCGCAGTCGCAATGCTAGAGTCATCACTGTCTCATCAGCCACCCATTATGTAGGGAGATTGCACCTTAATGATTTACAAAGCAGGTACAAATATCTTTTTTCTGTTTGCACTGGCCTGCCATAAGACTGCATAGATTAGAGTCAGTGTAAATTGTCATTCAATGTCAACTGTGATTTTCGTTAACCAGAGGCTCAAATAATTGCTGATACCATTAACTTTCATAATGCTGTGATAGTTTTTGGCTTGTGCAACCCTTCCAGTCATGGGTAGGAAAGAAAAATAGCATATAAACACATTTATAAATTGAGCCTGTTTTACATTAGGCCTTGAAAATCTTTGGGCTCATTTCGCTTCTTATATAATTGTGATGAATGTGGTATAAAAAACATTAGACTGACTCCATAACCAGGGCATGCAGGATTCTATGTAACTGGGGCTTTGTAAAATGGCATAGATAAATACTAATGGATTCTGGATTCAGGTAATTGTCCTGCAACCAGATCCACAGGCAGATGCCGGCACAGAGCCCCATCATAATTCCCCTCCAGTGTAACGCACCACTATTGTGGTATGCCGGAGCCATTCTTAGCTTAAAGGGTTTCAGTGCTTCTGGACTACTGAAACTTTGTGATCTGCCAAAGCCAGCCACTCCTGCCTGGCTGGCTGGCTTTTAGCTTCTCCTCCACCCACACACTGTCTGCCTCTTCTTCCTTGGCAGCTCCACTGGCTGGCACACAGGTCTTCTCTAACTAGCCAGAAGCACTCTGTATAAGCTTCTCCTCAGAAACCCTGCCAGCTGGCTGCCACTGCATCATGTTGCAGATGGCATTCCTCCTGCTCAGGTACCATAACCCAGCCCCCTGCCTGCTTCTCCTGCTTTCCTCCACAGCTAGCATACTATATCCCTACTAAGCCTTTTGTCCCCTCTGCTTATTTGCCTTTTCCCTAAGTGTACACTTACAGCTGCTGCCCAGCTGCTCCTGCTCTCTTTCCATTGTCCTCCAGCTACACAGTACTCCCACTCCGCACACTGTGCCAGCTTTCCCTGTTCTGCTTGCAGCCTTACTGATCAGCCCCTGTGACTGACTGCAACCATCTACCCACACCCCAACATACTGGCTATGCCCCTTTGCCCGCCTCCTAGCTTTGTCACCCCCATGTCTTCTGAACTTTCCAAAAATGTTGACTGATTAAGGGGTTAATAGAATCCAAAAGTATATTAATGCCTTTTTTTAAGCTGGGCAAAGGTGCTGCATAGCAGCATTTTTCCAAATAGCAGACAATGTGACTCTGTTTTCTCTTTTGTGCAAGAAAATACAAACTTTTATGCTAAGTGAAACAGGGTTGCTTGTATCATAAGTAACTGCCTAAAAGTTGTTTAATTAATTTGAGAGAGAGAGAACTGTGTTTCCAAGCATGATTTACTAACTAATTCAAATGGCTTTATCCTTGCAGTCAAAGTCATAGAGTTTCAGCTGGTTTCATACTGAAACTAAGCATTTCACATAATTTCCATACCAAGTTCTATCTCAGTCCCTATGACCCTTGACGCACCTGGTCTGAGTTTTCATTTTGGAATGAAACCTAAAGCCAGAAGGCTTGTGTCTTTTATTGGAATATTTCACATGTGAACACCACATTAAACTTGTCAAGACTTCCTATCTGATTTCTGATTTTATTCTAGGCTATCCATTTCATCACAAGTATATTGCATAATCTCTGCAGAGCAATTGTAATTCATTGTCTATGATCTGGATGACGCCATTTAATGCAGCTCTGCTATGTCTCTAGATAACAACAGCTTCCTTTATTACAGAGAAACCTCTTTAGTTTAGGATGTATTTTACCAGTAACTCATTGTTATTAACTCTTTTTTTCAGGGAGATATAAACATAAATGTTTAATTTAGAAAAGCTGTGGCTTAATGTGTATAGGAAAAATCTTGCAGCGAAAGTGCCAGTGAGTTTTAGTATGCAGTCTTGGTGTTGCACAGTTGTAAATGAGGACAGAATCTGGCCAGTTCTGTGCATTTCTATCCCACTGGGAGTTCTGCCTGAATAGAGAGTTCTGATCTACCGTATATATGCCCACCAATGATTTCAAGAAGTGAATTGCAATTTGAACTCCAGACTTACATCTGTGAAAAGACAGCCCTCTCCCCAGATAGGAGAGGATCTCCACTTATTTTCCAAGTGCCAGATGAATAGTTACTCACATAAATGGCCCCACTCAAATCAGTGAACTTAGTTGTGTATGAGAGAGAGAGCGAGAAACTGCTCACCAATGTAAGGGAGTTCAATAACCTGGCCCTGTGCCAGCATGGAGAACTATTACAGTATCATAAATACACAGAAATTGTATACGACTTGAGATGCGTTGATTCAGAGTCGGATATAACAACTTTCACACCTATAATAAATAAATCCCAGAATAATCATTACGGTATTGTTCATTGTGCTAATTCCTAATGATTTTCCCCTATTTCTTTCTTTTAAAAGTTTTTTAAAATACTGTACTAACATCACAGATTATGGCTACTTTTCTAATGTAATATAATGACCTAAACCCATAGAATCACGGTTAAAGTTGTCTTACCACCCTTACCTCACCCTTTCCTGCCTACATGTTGCAGTAACATTCATGGCTCTTGGGAGATTTCACATCACAGGACTCTTAAAGCTCCACAGCACACTACTTAGGACCATTGTCTTGGACTTAACCTGGTGAGGAGTGAGTCCCCATAGTGCTTTTAAAGATGCAAATGCTTTGTTTGTGTTTTTTTTATGCTGTGTGTGTGTATATATATATATATATATATATAATGCCCCAGGGAAGCCAACATAGTTTTATGGCACTGTGTATCTCTGTCCATTTGTTCTGCTGAACTGCCACATTTTCCAAGAGACAGTGCCAAAATCACCCCTTGTTTTTGCAGTTAAAATGACTGCAAAATCTGTGAGATTATTTTTCACATACCTTTTTGTAATTTTGAGCTGCCTTTAGTTGGTTCTGATTGGTCACATGATATTGGTTCTGGTTTTCTGATTGGCTGAGCATACCCCATATTATCAGGAGAGTTAGCAATTTACTCAAAGGGAGATGATCTATTCTGTGTGCTATCTCTGAAACAGTCTGGTAAAAATGTCGATAGTAGCAGGGATAACTGCTTATTATGCACTCATCCATCCGAAGACATTTCCGGGATTTTAAATTGGTGGTGCCCAACCTGGTGACCCATTAGTAACACCAGAGGAGAGACCCATCGTTCCATTTGAGACACCAGAGAGAAAGGTAGAAGGCCATCACTACTTTGGTGCACAAACACCAGGTAGGGTACTAGCCAGGGAGCTGACCTGTGTTAAATTCTCTGCTCCACCAGACTTCCTCTGTCACCTTTTTCATACTCTGTGGACTCCTTGTTAAATTTTTCTTCTGTTTCTTTCTTTTTTTTAAATGGAACGCTTCACGAATTTACATGTCATTCTGGTGCAGAGGCCATGCTAGTTGGATATAATTGGTTTTATCTGCCCTATACCTCTGTTCTCTTGCTCCAACTGCCCAAAATTCTGGTTTAAAGTCACAAACCACATCGAGTACACTGGCCACAAAACAACAGGAGGATAAATGATTTTAAAACGGTCTCTTTCCTGTGAATAAAGTTACATAAAATATATACAGTGGCCCTTGTTATGTTTCTCTTTCTCATGTTTGTGCTTCTAGTGCTCTGACTTCTCCATGTTTTTCTCCTGTTCCTTTCCCCCTTTTATATATCTATTAATTTGCATCTTTTTTTCTTTTGATTTCTTTGTTGTATTACATTCCTTTTCCTCTGTTTCCTCTCTCTTTAATCTGTTTACTTGATTTCTAATTTTACATTTTAATCTTTTTTTCATTTGTATATTTATTTCTCTATCTTCTTGGTCTTTTAGCTTCTGCCTCTCGATTTCTGTCCTTGCCTTTGTTTTCTTTGTCTGCTTGTTCTGCTTCTCCTTTCCACTTTCTTCTCCATTTTCACCTCCTCGCTCTCTGTTTGCTTCTCATCCTCTTGCCCTTCCACCCTCCCCCCAACCCAATTCCTCTCTTCTGAATGTTTATTTCCCACTAACTGGGCACGCTGTCTGGGTACACTATGACAAGACACATCTTGTTCCACACTGACAAAACCAGGGACGGCTCCAGGCACCAGCGAAGGAAGCAGGTGCCTGGGGCGGCCAATGGAAAGGGGTGGCATTGCGTCCATTGTCGGGGCGGCAGGTCCGGAGCAGTGGCGGCAGCAGCTCAATCGGCACGCTCCGGATCGGCGGCAATTCGGCGGCGGGTCCTTCACTCGCTGTCTTGCTCCTTGGTGGCACTTCGGCGGCAGCTCAATTGGGTTCTTTTTTTTTTTCCCCCCGCCGCTTGGGGCGGCAAAAAAGCTGGAGCCGGCACTGGACAAAGCATAGCTTGTTTCATGTGCTTTTTTGGAAAGGTAAACTCACAAGAGCAATGACTGTTCTCACAATCCTCTTGCTGAAGAACATACTGAAGAACATCAAACATCTGTGTGGTCTTTCAGATCCAGTCCATTTTCAACAGATCTCACGTGAGCCAACATAGGGAATAGGGATCCCTAAAGCGAATCATACTCCATCATCCACTTTTGAATAATACCTCTTTAAAGAGTAGTGTACTCCATGAATGTATTCTCTGCATGTCAGAAAACAAAGTTGTGCCTGGAGGTGGATGGGAAACAATTTTCTTGCCCCATGAGAATTGTTGAGATAATATGAACAAAAACCATTAGATTGGGTCAGTCAGAATGTTTCAATGTACATCTACACTTGGAGCTGGAGATGTAATTCCCAGCTTGAGGAGTCATACCCACACTAGTTCTGATCAAGTTAGCACACTAAAAATAGTGTAGCTGTGACGATGCGAGTGGTGGAATGGGCCAGCTGCCCAATTATCTGCCTCAGATGGGGTCATACTTGGATGTCTAGCCCCAGACACCACTCACACTGTGCCAATTTATTCATATCTTAAAATAGTTTGGTTTTAGTTCAGTTAAAAAATACTGGTGAAGATTTGGTGAAGGTATGGGGGGGAAGACGGGACTAATTTCTTATTTTATCCAAAACATCTGCCTGTGAAGTTTTAAATTAAAGTGTGGAATAACCCCTCATTGCCCAGAAATGGCACCTAAGGTTATATCTCTCAGAATAACTGGGACTAGTGTGTATTTTTAATTGCTCATATAAGACTGGTAGAAAAATGTCTCTGCCAAGCCTGTTGTGTTTTTGACTAAATAAATATTTTTTGTAAAAGGTGTCTGTTTTCAACAAAAAAAAAAGTTAAAATTTTCATTGAAAACCCAGATGCCAGAAAAATGAGCTATTTTAGCTGAAAACTGTAATATTTTGATTTGGAAATGCTGCCACAATGCCTCCTGTGAATTGTAGTTCGGTTTCTTCATGTCCCTATTCTCCTTCATGGGATGGGCTCCCTGGCCGGACTACATCTCCCATAATGCACCATCACAACTCTCCGAGGGGGTTGACTTTTGTGCATCATGGGAGATATACTCCAACCAGGGAGCCCAGCCTACAGAGGAGAATGGGAGCTTGAGGCACTGGAACTACAGTTCCCATGAGGCACTACAGCAGCATTTCCAACTCAAAATATTTTGATGTTTGGATGATCTATTTTGGTTTTCAGCTGAAAATTTTCAGTTTTCAAATTACCACTGAAAATCAAAATTGTCTACAGATAAAAGCCCCATTTTTGACCAGCTGTATTACATAAGAACATAAGAGCGGCTATACTGGGTCAGACCAAAGGTCCATCTAGCCCAGTATCCTGTCTTCCGACAGTGGCCAATGCCAGGTGCCCCAGAGGGAATGAACAGAACTGGTACTCATCAAGTGATCCATACCCTGTCACTCATTCCCAGCTTCTGGGAAACAGAGGCTAGGGACACCATCCTTGTCCATCCTGGCTAATAGCCATTGATGGACCTATCCTCCATGAACTTATCTAGTTCCTTTTTGAACCCTATTATAGTCTTTGTTATCTGTGTTCCCCTAAAAACCAACCCAGGGTCACACCTGTATTAGTTTTATTACAATGCTGCTGTTAGGTCAGATAGAAAAGAGATGGAGCTTATTCATACACGCACACATTCACCGCATTCATTCCCTCATGCACCCACACACTTACACGGGCGGAGAGTTACCGGAGACAGCGTGGAGACCGAGAAGCCGAAGCGCGGGAGATCTGGTGTGTCTGCCTGCGGGCACCAATCCAGGCTGCTGAGCAGGTCAAGGAGCAGCAGCTGCTTGTGTGCATGGCTGCTTCCTTTTTCTGGAACTGGGCGGCTCCTGTCACGTACGCTGAGTTTCCCTCTGTGTCCGTCACCAAGAAGCATTCCCAGCCCAGTTCATTTCATGCATACCAGTTCTTCTTCGTGATTGCCTTCTCAGGGCAGATTATATCAGACACACATGGCTCCTGTCTCTGGGCTCCTTTCTCCTGGCAGTTCCTCTCCACCCAATCCCACATACACTCCCTTGTTCACACTCTCTCTGAGTGTGTGATGGGATATTACACAGCTTGGAAGTTCATACAAGTGGTAACTTGAAAAGGTTACAGAGCTTGCAAAGGTTACAACACTTAAAAGGCTCTGCTACCAATAACTGAAGTTACAAAAGCAGCAAAGAGTCCTGTGGCACCTTATAGACTAACAGACGTATTGGAGCATGAGCTTTCGTGGGTGAATACCCACTTCTTCGGATGCTCATGCTCCAATACATCTGTTAGTCTATAAGGTGCCACAGGACTCTTTGCTGCTTTTACAGATCCAGACTAACACGGCTACCCCTTTGAAGTTACAAAGTCTGCAAAAAGGTTGCAGAACTTAATGATACAAGTTACAGATCTTACAATCGCATTTGAGCGGAGGCTTTACATAACAGTCTTGGCCTTCACAACATCCTCTGGCTAGGAGTCCCACAGGTTGACTGTGAGTTGTGTACTCAAATGTTTTCCCCCACCCACCCTGTGTCTAGATAGTGAGATCCCCAAGCACAATAGAACAAGCGCATTTGTACATTGAGAGTGAAGGAGGTGGGATTTGGAGACACCATGTTGGAAGTAGGACACAGAGATTCCATGTGGTTTCCTTGAGTGCTCTAATATGAAGAGGTTTGGTAACAAGGGAGGGAGGAGTAAGGCCCAGACCAGTGGATCCATCACTAAGTTGCCTGATCAGCCCTTGTCTTACACGAAAATGAGCTTAAGAGCAATGGGGGCTACTGAAGCTGCAAAAATTTGCTGCAGCAGCGGCCGTGGAGTGACTACATGGCCTGAGAGAAGGGTCTTTTCTCCCCAGCACTTGTAGAGCATCGTGTTTCACAGCCCAGGTACTTGTGCTATATATTGATTTTCAAGATTTGGCCAAGAAACTTTTAAAATATTGTTTGGAAGCATTTTTAAGCTTTGATGAGTTACTCTGCCGACTTCATACATACCTTGTTGGTCCTGGCTTTGATTGAAATGCTCATGTGTAATTGCACATTCTATCTCCACTTTCCACCTTGCCGCTGTTTTTGGAAATAATTGGTTTTTCATCACAAATCATGCAGGGATCAGCTTACTGTGATTCAGTGTGACGAAGTATTTTGGAAATTTAAAACCTACTGGTTGGGAGGAAGGTGACAACAATACTTCTTTCCCCCTGTTTCCTGTGGTAGCAGTTTTTGAAATGCTGGTTACAGACCACTTGTGCTGCACTGCATGGCTCTCAAGACACATATATGAATCATAAATGACATTTTTAAGACTTTGGTGAGGTTGGATTATTGGCTTTATACAGTTTGAATAGAATTTTAGTGTGCCACAAATAGTTTAAAGTCGAACCAAAATTATTTGATAGAAAAGACTGCACAAAACAAGCCGCAAATCAAATATCATTCTGAGCAAGAAGGAAAGGGAAACATTTTATTTTTTGCTTTTACTGTCTGCTGAACTTTGCCATTTTAGACTTGATAAATAAAAATCCGCTTTGCACAAGCTATTTTCCATTTTCCATACTTTTATTAATCCCACATCTTTTCTGACAGCTGGATGGGGGCCTCTGGTGACATGCAGCTTTATATAACTAAGGCCTTCATGAAGGCATTGCATCTGGGAAGTGGATCATCCTTGAGGTCCAAAAATCTCAGGCATTTGAATTGTGTCTGTACCTGTTTCAGCTGTATTCCCTCCTTCAGCCATCTGTGTCCTAAGAGGAAGTGGGGTTTTCATGCGATTTCTTGAGTGTTTTTAGTAAATCATTTTCTCCTCTGGCCATTCTCTTATTCATTCTGTTACTAAATTAACGTAATGGGTTTGGTGGCTATGTACCTCTGTGAGTCCACTGCTGTATTCTTACCCAGGGTATGTAAACACAAACTTTGAAAAAGCAGAGATAATTAAAAAGAAAAGAGCGGATTTTTTTTTTTTACTGCTAGTATTAGAGACTTAAGTTTTTTATCGCTATTGTGACAGACCCAGACCAGTGGGGTACAGGAGTCTGGTAGAGGGCAAATATACTGGTCACTGGATGAGTAGTTTTCTGTTCCCTGAGTGACCAGAGCAGGGGCTGCACTAGAGTAATCAGGAACCTGCTAGAATCAATTAAGGCAGGCTAATCAGGGCACCTAAGTTTTAAAAGGAGCTCACTTCAGTTTGTGGTATGAGTGTGAGGAGCTGGGAGCAAGAGGCTGAGAGTGAGAGGGTGTGCTGCTGGAGGACTGAGGAGCACAAGTGTTATCAGACACCAGGAGGAAGGTCCTGTGGTGAGAATAAGGAAGGTGTTTGGAGGAGGCCATGGGGAAGTAGCTCAGGGAGTTGTAGCTGTCATGCAACAGTTACAGGAGGCACTATAGACAGCTGCAATCCACAGGGCCATGGGCTGGAACCCGGAGTAGAGGGCAGGCCCGGGTTCCCCCCAAACCTCCCAATTGACCTGGACTGTGGGTTCTTCCAGAGGGGAAGGTCTCTGGGCTGTTCCCCAACCCACATGGTGAATCTCTGAGGCAGGAAAATCCGCCAATAAGCGCAGGACCCACCAAGATAGAGGAGGAACTTTGTCACACTATATATAATGGATAGTGATAGTGCAAGTGTTTCCTCTCAGTCTGGCCAATGGTCCTCAGTGCTTTTTTGGAAATAGTTCTGTGGGTGGAGAGTCATTCAGTCTTAATGCCATTCAAGCCTTGACCTCTCTGCTAAGACAGCCTGATTGAGTCAATACGAGCTGAGGATGCTCAGCAGCTCAGAGGATGAAAACATGGTATATAGATACCTCTCCTAATGAGCCCAACTAATTTCACATGGACCATCCAAGGATAATAACTCTTGGTCATTATTAAGCTGGCTGGATTTGAACTGGTAACAGCGTATTGTTCATCACCAATCTCCATTGCCTTCCAGATCCCAGCAAGAAAAGAAATAATATATTTAATTTCAGGATCTGTATTAGGCACTACAAATAACTCAAGGAGTGAGTTAATTTTAATATGGTTTTACTAAATGGAAAATGACCATATACAAGAGGTTAGGTATTGTTTTTATTATTATTGGCCCAGCTTGTACCCTGGTAAAGTTACCATCTTTAAAATGCAAAAAAAAAAAAAAAACTTGGCATTCCCTCCCCACAAGGCAAGCCTGTGGCAACCCCAATCACAAGGCAACTCTGCAACGCCCCCCCTCAACAGCCACTGTAGAGCAGTGATGGGCAACCTGCAGCCCATGGGCCACACATGGCCCATCGGGGTAATCCGCCGGTGGGCTGCGAGACAGTGTTTATGTTGACCATCCGCAGGAATGGCCGCCCGCAGCTCCCAGTGGCCACCGTTCCCGGCCAATGGGAGCTGCGGGCGGCCATGCCTGTGGACGGTCAATGTAAACACTATCTTGTGGTCTGCCAGCGGATTACCCTGATGGGCCATGTGTGGCCCATGAGCCGCAGGTTGCCCACCACTGATTTAGAGAGAGAACACACATAGGTAAGACTGATACCATCATTGTCTCACCTTGGTCGTTTTTCCCCAAGCTACTTTGTTTGTGTCCATCTTCATTGAGATTATTTTTTCCCGAACTGCCTTGATTCTACATTTTAAATATATACTTGAATGTGAACATTTTGGAACTTTATACATAAAGAAAATCCATTGAGTCTATTTCTTGAATATGTATTTCCTGTTTAATTTTGCCTTTTCCCGCAATTTCTTATTTTTAATGGGAACCAGGGCCGGCTCCAGGCACCAGCTGACCAAGTACATGCTTGGGGTGGCACCTGGTAAGGGGCGGCCAATCTTGGGGTGGCAGGGGGGGCGCTCAGGG
>NW_020664374.1:5171924-5172728 GCF_002925995.2 Terrapene triunguis | reverse complement strand
GGGGGGGGGCGGGGGTGGGGGGTGGCCGGGGGGGGCGGGGGCGGGGTGGGGGGGGGGGCGGCCCGGGGGGGGGGGCGGGGGGGGGGGGGGGGGGGGGGGGCAGCACAGCGGGGCGCTCAGCGGGGGGGGGGATATTCGGCAGCTCGGCGGTGGGGGTGTTTGGCGGCGTGGTGCTCGGCGGGAGGTGTGTGTGGCGGCGGGGCGGGGTTCAGCAGCGCGGCACTCTGCAGGGGGGGGTTCGGCGGCACGGCATTCGGCGGCGCTCGGCGGGGGGGTGTTCGGCTGCGTGGCGCTCTGCGGGGGGCTGGGGGGTTTGGTAGCGCTCTGCGGGGGGCTGGGGGGTTCGGCAGCACGCCGCGCCGGGGGGGGGGGGGCGTCGCGGTGCTGAGGGTGTGTGTTATGGCGGCGCCATGGAGGGCAGCACTCTCTTTTTTTGCTTGGGGTGGCAAAAAAGTTAGAGCCGGCCCTGAGAATGGCAAAGCAAAAAAAAACAAACAAACCTGCGGCACAGCCAGAGCCAGGGTGCAGGGGGACTCCCTGCGCTGCAGATGTGCCCCGGCTAGCAGGGGGAGGGGGAGGGAGCAGGGGGGAGAGAGAGAGAGAAGGGGGGCGGCCAGGGCTTCAGCGGGGCGCTGCCACGCGGCCCCGCCACCTGCCGGGAGGGCTCTGCGCTGCTCCGGTTGGCTGGGAGGGAAGGACGCGGGCTGCCCTGCCGGGCTTGCTGCAGGGCGCTCCCGTCCTCCATGCCGCCGCCCCCTACAGGGCGGCTGGAGCGGAACACCACCCAAAAAAAAAAAGCGGCCC
>NW_020664374.1:5109702-5171824 GCF_002925995.2 Terrapene triunguis | reverse complement strand
GGGGCGGCCAAAAAGTCAGAGCCGGCCCTGAACGTATCACAGTAGTGAACACAAGAATACTTTAACTTCTGCATACCATTCTTTGGGGGGACAAAATCTAAAAATCTGATAGCACTGTCAGTGTTTAATAATGGTCTTTTAGATTCTTGACTAAGCAACAGTGATGTATTACAAGGTTAAAACATAAATCACTTAAGAAGTTCAGTCATTTTAATAGATCGTGCCTGCTTTAGCTATATAAACTGATTCTACCCTAGGCATGCATTGCAGTTGTGCATGTGGTCTTTCATTAAAAACCCCAGCATGTTACCCACATTGTGCAGCCGTCCCCAGGTTTTGATAGAGGACACAGCTATCTGGCTGTACTGCAGTTTGATTTTAGGGCACTGTGCCCTGTAGCCAATTAAACACACTGGGAATTGAAGGGGCATGATGAAAGTGGGAGAAGGCATCAGGGTTTTGACCTGTAAAACAATACAATGGTTAGGGTCAGAAAATCTGAACTTCCCGCACCAATGAGGTTAAATATAGCTATACTCACGTGCCTCTCTGAGGCTTTTGCTTAAGCAAGAGGGGGTGGGGAAGAAAGCCTTCAGGATCTTAGAAATGACATTGAGAGGACATTTAATGTGTTGTTCTAACTAGAACTGGGCAAAAAACTGATTTTTTGTTTCACTGGTAGTTCCAAAAAAAATTGGTTTGGGTTGAACAAAACATTTCATTCAACCTGAAATTAAACATTTTGCTTTGGGTACTTTTAATAAAACCAAAGGAAAGTAAGGGCTAGAGTCAGAAAACATAGCTGGAGGAGGAGGTGATGGTAGTGGTGGGTCGGTCTTAACATCTCCTGTTGAAGTTGTTCTACTTTGTATGAAATAATTAAATATTCCTTGAGCCAGAGAGAGTGTGACTATGACTGTATAGCCTTATGATTAGGACATTTACCTGGAGGGGTGTGTGGAGGGAAACCTGGGTTTGTAGAGAAACAATGACTTAACATGATGCTAGTGAGGCAGCGGTTGGAGATAGCCCCTTATGGATGATTTGTAAAACCAACTTCCTGATTATAATTGGAAATATTTTTTATTTCGCTGCAAATTTAGACCAAACCAAACAAATCTTTCGTTAATAACCCCAAACCTTTTGGCAACAAAATGGGGGGGGGAAATTGGGTTTCCATCTAAAAAACAAAACAAAATAGTTTTTCAATGAAAAGTCAAAAATTTCCATGGAAAACAGATTCTTTTTGTGACAAAATTGTTTAGTCAAAAACCACATTTTCTGTTAAAAACAGTTTAAACAGAAAATTGTCACCCAGATCTAATCCTGATCAGTTGTGGGTCACTGGAGATTCCAAAGCATTTTCATAAGAGTAACAGTTGTTCATTCTGGTGTTTTGACTCATTTGATTCTGTCTACCTTACTTTCCATTGTAGTTTCAATTGTGTAAATTATTCTTTCTTTCCACTACTATGTAGTATAGCTGATGCAGAATTCCCTCTAGAGAGGATTTCTGTTCACTGGTGGGAGAAATAATTACTGTGTATGTGTAACCCACACACCTCCTGAGTGTGGTGTTTTGTTCCCTCTAGTGACACCAAGACCACTTAGAGATTAATGAGTCTGCTCTACAGCCTTAGCTAAGAGACCTCTGGCTTTTGGCTCATGCAGTAGAGGTTCATGCACTAGGCTCCAGAGGTCCCAGGTTTGATCCCAATGAGCAGCATCTGTCAGCATTGCAGGTGCTCTGTAAAGCATTTTGAGATCCTTCTGGTTGAAGGATCTCAAAATTTGTTCAATTTTCTTGCACAATTTTATAAAAGATGCTACAGAGAGAACATAGAGACAGTGGAAAGTGCACAGAAGAGCAACTAGGGCGGTGAAAGGTTTACACTGAAATTGATAGGCTCGGAGGCTAAATTCAGGGAGTTAAATATATATTGTACTACCTGGATTATAAGGGATACAATTATGATACATGAGCACATATGAGGAGGGAGAGGAATTTCATTAGTTAGCAAAAGTAAGACAAGAAATAATGGAATTAATGGTAGTAATTGGGTTTTCAGGACCTGTGTCAAATATTTTATTAATGTTTAATTCAAGTCCTTTTAATTAAGATTATTTTTACCTCATTACCATTTGATCAGAGAAAACCAATCCAATGTGTTTTCATTACCTTTATTCAAGACCATAAACAACTACTAGGTAACTAACTTATTATATTTCTCTAAAGTTCTAAACACTATGAAATTTAGATTGAGGTTACAATGTAAATCAAGTTAGTAAATCAAGGAGTTAACAATAATACAAATTAAAATTGGTTAACTAAAAAGAAAACAATTTGAGACCAATAATTGTTCAGACAATTGCATGAGCACAGTCAGTAATCAAATTATAAAGTTAACATAATGACTGAATGGTGTACTTAGTCTTTTTGTCTCTGTGGAGTTGACTTAGCTGCTTATACTTTCCCTTGTGGAAATAATGTGTTACGGTTAGATTCCTTTTCATACCCAGAGTGACATCGAGTGATCTGCTTTGAACCTAGATTAATTGATGCCCAGTGGTAACTTGTACTATGGACTTGTATGCATCCGCTATAACTGGTCACATATACACACACACAAGCTACACCTAAAATGGCTAGGACAAGTCTTTCCTGGCAGGCATCCCTGCAGAGGTACTCATATCCTCTCAGAGACCAAAAAAAAAATAAAAAAATAAAAAAGTTACTTAGGGCAAGTCTACATTACAATTTTACATTGGTGCAACTGTTTAAAATGTCAACATATGTGTGAAGAATAAGGTGACATTTTGAGTACAGACTGTATTTTCAGAGATATGCAGACATTAGCAAATCTAAACTATAACTGCACTACTTTGACTAACTCAGTCACTTTTATTCCAGTGCAGTAACACTTAAAGTAGTTTTTATTCATTATTAAAAAGTCCTAGTCCACTCCTAGAGCCAGCTGATACCTTTATAATGGTTGAGCTACTTTATCTATTATGTTACAGCTCAGGCAATTGACTGATGTTCTGATACTTTATATGATCTTCTTTATTACTATCTCACAGCTATATACATGGTGGAACAGCTTGTTTAGCATAAATAGTGAACGCATATTTCAAGGGACCATTTCAAGTGGCCACTTCACCTTGAATGGTCCCTTGAAATATGTGTTAACTGCTTATGTTCCATCTTGTATTTAGCTGTAAAACTGTCAGTACATTTCCTAGACCTGAAGAGGAGCTCTGTGTACCTCAAAAGCTTGTCTCTTTCACCAACAGAAGTTGGTCCAATAAAAGATATTACCTCACCCACCTTGTCTCTCAAAGTTATACTGTCATTTTGTTTTTGTTGCTACTTGACTTTTTCTTTTAGACAAATATAGAAACAATTAAAGAAAATGAACTGGAGAGTTAATATTATCCTTCTTTAGTTCCTGCAGCTGGGATGCAAGTACGACCCTTTGCTTTCAGTTTTTATTTCTTTTCTTAAATTTCCCTGGAATTTATCGGTGCTTGTTAAATTATTTTTTAAGGGTGAAAAATCAGTAAAAAACAAAAATGAAGGGCAGCTGGCATGGGGGCAGGGGTGTCTGGAACTCCTGGGGGACAGGGGTGTGGGGGAGAGGGCAGGTAAGGTTACCCACCATGTGACAGTCAAGAAAGCCTTCTGCTTCCTGCAGCAGTCAGGTGGTCGTGGCTGCTGGGGCCTGGCTCCCTACCCTTCTTGCTCCTCCACTGGGCAGAGGAAGCAGACAGGAGCCATGCTGAAGGGCCAGCATCAGGAAGGGAGCAGAAGGCTGCACCCCATGAGTACTGATAGCTCTGTCAGAGAGAACCCTCTTCTCTCCCTGGCCCTGGGATCAGGAGAGTGTTCTGTCTGGCAAGGGGGCCCAATACTCATGGGGTGTAGTGTTCCACTCCATGCGGGCCCGTCGCTGCAGTGGTCAGGTGGTCTTGGGTGCCGGGACCTGGTTCCCTTCCTGCCTGTCTTCAAGAAATTCCCAGGACCTGCAAAAGCAAAAATTCAGGTGAAAACTGTAGAATCCAAATACTAGCTTTTCCAATAGCTGGAGATTTTTTCTGAGAGAAATTGGTAAACACCGAAAACAAAGGGACTTGGCTATTAGAGTAACCGTTGCTTCTGAAAGTACCTGATTGTTCACATTGCCAGCATCCAGGCACTGCTAACAGTTAGATAGTTCCAGTGGACTTATAGATCTGCATGACATGAAAATGCTTGCTAGAGGCCTATTCTTCTACCTCAAGGCTGACTAGTCAAGTGTACAGAACATTAAAAGCCAGGTATTACATGGGAAATTAAGAAAAAACAGAATTCTGAGAAACCATTACCATTCAGTCAGCACATACTCTTTTGTGCATAACAAAACACAGAAAATCTTTCTAGGCATTACCCTTGGCTCTGTGAAGCGCAGAGAGATTAAATGAAAGTTCTACAGTAATTACAGAAGCAGAGTTGTCATGGAAGTGATGTTGAAACCCCAATCTGGGGGAGTATTTTCAGTGACATACCTACTAATTTCCTTGATAGTAGCATTCTTCATTCAGACAAAATTAAAAAAAATGAAGTGAAACATGACTAATCAGCAACTACTAAGTAAGAAGGTTGACTTTGAGGAATTTGAAGACCAGAACTTCCAACATCTGAGTCACAGAACAGGCACATGGGTTCTTAACATAAATGTTTTGACATAGATTCTATCATTTTTATGTTTGCATTACATATGACGTTTGTAATGGGCTCCTCCAATGTTAAAGGTTTTATGACTTCTGTAGTGCAACTTTTAATTAGCTTGTCACCATGCTAACCATCACACTTTTGCCTGCTTATCCACCTGTTGTATCTTGTCATAATCCTAGACTGTGATCTGGGGCAACATAATGCAACCATTGTCAGGGCCCAATAGGTGCTGCAGTAGTATAAATAATAAATAAATAAATGATAATAGGAGGAATGAGACTGGGGCATTCTGTGGCCTGATATTTCAGCATTTCCAGGGGAAATGATACCTACCGTAAATTGTTTGCAGCACAGAGTCTGATGACATGTATGTTTATCTAAGATATTTTCCATAAAGCAGTCATTGAATCTAGTGAAATAGTCACCAGAACTACAACAAGCAATCTGCTTTCAAGTGATAAGGCTTTCCTGTGCCTACTTACTGTGTTGCTGTCTACTGCATAATTTAGCAAACTGGCAATGCATGTGATATCTGTGCTACAACATTTTTCTTCTGATTATTTTCCTGTCTCTCTCTTTTCTATGCAGATGTTCTTATTCACCCCATGGAGCCTATGCCCAAAGCAAACTTGCCCTTGTATTGTTTACCTATCGACTACAGCATCTCGTGACAGCAGATGGGAGCCATGTGACTGCTAATGTAGTAGACCCTGGAGTAGTGAACACCGAGCTCTATAAAAATGTCTGTTGGGCTACAAAAGTGGTGAAGTGGATGACAGCCTGGCTATTTTTCAAGGTACTTGATTATTTTAATGATTTTGGTGTCATGTTTTTGCATTGCTAGAGCTACAATCTGTGCAGGACTACAGAGACTTTCAAGATTATCATTATGTGGGGTTTTTTTTTATTATGGTAGTTTCAGTGCTGATAAAGTGCACAGACCAGATAAAGTCAGTCTCTGCCCCAGAGAACTTATTTAGATGATGGAGAAAGGACAAGACACAGAGTGAGATCAAGAGGAAAGCATCACCATCTCTTTATTTGTAGTTGCTCGTATGGATACTCCTGGGGGAATTCTGCACCAAAAAATTTAAAATTCTGCACACAATATTTTAAAATTCTGCATATTTTATTTGTCAAAATAACACAATATAATCACTCCAGTTTCAATTATTTTGATACTTGTTGACATGCCTGATAAATTATGTCAACAATACACACAACAACAAAAAAGATTCCCCCAGGAGTAGGGAGTTAAATAAACCCCTAAGACAACCCAGTTCCAGTTGGCGTTTGCTGGAGGGAGCTGCATGGGGGCCCCCAAAGCACAGACATCTGCACCACTCTCCCCCCAGAGCCCAGCCGCGCAGCACCCCCAGATCCCAGACACCCACACCCCAGTCCTCTTCCCCCCAGAGCCCAGCCGTGGGGCACCCCCTCTGGCCCACACACGTACACCTCCAGAGCTTTCAATCCCTCCAGCTTCTTTACTATCCCACCGTGGGGCATGGTGTGGTGCGGCCCTACCCATCTCTCACCCTTTGCCAGAGCTGGGTCTCCAAGGCCCTCTCCAGTCCCCAGGAGAATGAGGATCAAGCCAGGCAGCCGTAGTATGCAGCCTCTATCCCTGGTTGCTTCACTCACTGCGAGCTGGGCTCTGAAGAGTCCAGCAGCCCCAAGTGGCAGCCAGCAGCTCTGCAGCCCCAATTCTGCAGGGAAAACATGGAATTCTGCACAAATTCTGCATTGTGCAATGGTGCCGAATTCCCCCAGGAGTAATATGGGTTATTTGTACACACTCATTATAATTACACCCAAAGAAAAAAATAGATTAGTGTAAACTTGTGGAATCACTTGCTAACACGGAGGCCCAAATATGCAAAATGCTCTCATAAAGCACCTTCCACATTCTGAGAACAAGAGGCAAGCTCTAATGGCAGTGTGTGTTTTACTTGCTTATGTGATGTGTCCATCACACTGGACGGCACTATGCAACAACCATATGTTATGTACAGGAGAGTGGAAGGAGGAGAGAGCCAGGGCAAATGAAAAATAGTGGTGAAAAGTGGTCCAATCGCCAAATGATGTGGCTCTGTTTTGAATGCATGCTTCCAGTTCTATGTTGTATTCTAGGCATGCTCTATGTTGGAAAAGTTGCAGCTATGTGACTAAATTGATTTAAAATCGATCTAGTTACACTGGTGCAAACCCCTAATGAAGATGTATTTAAACCAGTTCAAACGTCACTTAAATCCTATCTTTATTAGGGGTTTGCACTGGTGTAACTACATCAATTTTAAATTGGTTTAATTACGCTGGTACAAATTTTCTAATATAAACAAAAGAGCTGTGAAGAGAGAATTTTCTGCTTGTGACTCATTCCACGGCTTTGCAGGTAGGATTGGGTTAAGTGAACTAAGCCTGATTCCAATGGAAAAGTTTGTTTTCCAAATTAAAATGCACCACTTTAGATGACCTAGGAACAGATCATCAGTCCCACAAAATAAAATAATTTAAAACTTTGATATGGAAATAGTGTTAGTTTTAATGTTTAATAAAGAGCCTGGAGTCTGAAGGAACTGCTGTAAAAACAGAATATAAACAAATAAAACCATGTTTTAGAAACACTTTATAGTGTGTTTTAAGTATAATGTTTATTTTTTCACTTGCATACTGCTAGCAAAAATTGTAAGGAGAACACTGGTATGGAATGCAACACACCATTCTAAAAGAAAGAGAATCTCATTTTGCTACATTTCATGTCTTGTCTGCCATTTCTTTTCAAAGTGCCAGACTCTAGTTTTGTTGTTTGTTTCCTTCCTACCTCACTTGCTAACATAAATTTTCTTTAGGGCGTTTAAGTACAGCTCAGCATTCCATGCACAGCCACAGCAAAAATTCTCTTTCTCAGAAAGGAAATAAAATATCTTATTGTTTGCAGCACTCAGTGCCGCTCAGCTTTATTGTTGTGTCAAGGGACTCATTTGGGTACTATACTGATGATATTTAGAAACTAAACAGGATGTCACTGAACACACATAAAGTCAGTTTGAATTTGTCGCAGAAGGGAATTGAGTACTTACAGCTGTAATAGTAATGCCTCCTACAGTCCCTCATCCCCTCTTATTTCTTATGAGATGCCAGTCTAAAAAAAAGCTGTTCCACCTTTTATTTAGCAGTGCACTCTGAGTTACCGGTAGTTTCCCAGACCTTAAGAAGAGTTCTGTGTAAGCTCAAAAGCTTCTCTCTTTCACCAACAGAAGTTGGTCCAATAAAAGATATTACCTCACCCCCCTTGTCCCTCTAATATCCTGAGACCAACACAGCTACAACTATACTACGTACATTGGGGGGGGGGGGGGAGCAAAGCTGTCTTGTATCAATGGATGAAGGAGAGATAGTGAGTTGCTTTGAAGTGCCATACTCAGAGTCTGAAATGAGAATCCAGCAATTGAGGGGTTGTTTTTTGAGTCAGAATGTACTTTGTTTGTAGCAATGCTGCACTTTTCCTCTAAAGCAGTGGGGGCGGAGGGAAGACAGAATAATAAAAGCTGTCTCTGAATTTTGTGTCTCCCCCTGACCCCATTAGCTGTCTGTACTGTACCTTATTTTACCTTCTCCTTTTTATTGCTTAATTTTTGACAACATGCTTTCTTATTTGGGGCCCAATTCTGCCACTCTTTCCCACATTGAATTGCTGCTTATTCCACATATGGTCCAATTCACTGCAGTGGAACTGTATGTACACCCATGCAGAGAGCCAAGACAAGGCCAACATACCACTTAAGCCTTTAAAATAAATGATATGTGATAGTCTTCTGCTTAGGGGTGAATTTCCCCCTAGAAAAGTACATGAGTAATGATGGCAGAACTGGCTCCGTTAGTTACACCTAATGAGAGTGGATATTATTTATTGCTTTGTGGGTTTTTTCTTCCCTCCCCCAGAATTTCATTTCTGAGTTGGTAAGTGTGAGTCTGATTTTTAGGGTTACATGGCAACAACACATTGAACATGGGGAGGTTTGTTATTAATATCGGGGTGTGCCTTTCATCCTAAAGGATCTCAAAGCACTTTGTAAACATATACAGGAATTCCTTCACCCTCTGTAACCTGACACTGATGGATATACACCTGGCCCAAATAGCTCCCAGACAGGAACTATGGAATGGTTTTGTCACCTCTTACATTCTCTCATTTTGTTTGTCGCCATTTTGTTTGATTCCATTTAAGGGCCCAGAAGGTCAAATAGAAAACATCCAGCTTATTGTGTTACTATCCTCACTAGCATTAAATCCATTTCCTTTACATCTATGAGCGCAAACTTCTGAAAAGACAAATATCTCCTGTGAGGTGCCAGACACACTCAGCTCATCACCTCTCAGGAGATCCTCAGCACTTCGCAACTACAGTCCCTGACCTGCCTAAAAGAGGTATTTATGTGCCTCATTTTAACTCTTAAACAGCCAAGTTTAAAAATATGCCACAGCACGTTCATTTAACTTTCTTTAACTATTGACAACTTAAGCTGCTTACAGCATATGAAATGTTTTCTTCTGATTACTGAATAAAGCTCAGAAAAAACCTCCCTAACATTATTAAAAATCACTCTCCAGCATACTGCAGTGATGCGCCCCAGTGTAAAAGCATGGATCAGTGAGTATTACCAGCTCTTTAATCTTATAAAAAATGCTAGACTAATGTCCACTCCCAAGTAGTGACTGAGGGGCTGAACTTGAGAAGTGCTGATCGTCTGCAGCTCTTATGTTTTCTGTCAAGGATGCCAGTCCCCACTGTAAAATTTCTTCTTTAAATACCCTATCTCCGTTATAGTTTATAGATTTTTTTTTTCCATGCAGGAGGTTTCAATACATGGTCATTACCCCTGTCACTCTGAGAGAAACCAAGTATTCCTTCTTTAAAATGTAAATTGATTTTCACCCTTATGACTTGCTAGTAGACAAAGGCTGATAGAACTCTCTCTAGAGTTCAATCAAATGTTATCCCTTAGGAATCCTTAATGGATAATGGACTTCAGTTTAAAGGAATACCACCCCAAACTGTAAAAGATAAGAAATTAATAGGACAATAATTGACTAGTTAACAGGACACTCATCAAACCCACAACTGAAATATGGTCAGTTCTGTGGTCAAACACAAGAACTTAAGGGAAGGATACTGGCTGAAACTCAAGCAGAGAAGGTGATGCATTTTGTCCTCTCCAGAACTGCCTCTTCCCCTTTAGAATTTGAAAGTTCTTTCTAAATCCAAATTCCCTAGTCTAATATAATAAAAACTCCTTACAGAAAGAAATACTCCACCACTGGATGGAATCACTGAGGAGTCTCCATAATATCCACTTTCAAAAACAGTTCCACTGCATGGGACTTCATTGTGCTATAGTGGAAGAAAGGAACTAATTTCATTGCTTTCTGCACAGCTGCAAGATTCCCAAAACTCTTTAGTGCATTTGGTTGGACTCAGATTCTTTGCCACTAGAACCCTAGCTGTCTTCACTAATGCTTTATCTGTCTCACACCATCTGTATATTCCAAGGTATCCTGTAAGGATGCAATTGAGGAAGAGGTTGTCCCTCTGTTGCTTGTCATTCATAGATTTTGTCCCATATAAATAAGAATTACTGGCTATTAAATCCAAGCAAAGAGGCTGAACATAAGCATTCATGACCTGTATCGATTTGGGATGTTAAGTGGAGTGTAGTCAGGCATAGGGACTGTAGCAGTCAGTCAAAGTGAACTACCCCATTTCTTGCAACACTTGAAATAAACTTAATCTTAGGGGTTTGTTTGTTTTCTGTTTTCTTCATTTGTTTGCGTTTCTAGATTATTGTAAAGAAATCTTACAAATGCTCAAGTGATGCTGGAAAACGAAATCCAAAAAATCTGGATTTATCTTTCATGCCAGCAGAATTTTTGCACAGGACTTAGTATCACATTTGCTATTCAGAATGAGGCACTTTTTCCTTTTGGCACTCTGAATGTAGCAAATGCATTTCAGCTTCCTGCTTGAGGTGTTAGAAGACAAGCACATCACCACATATTAACAGCAGCTGTACAGAATTAGAATAATTAAATTCTACAGCTGAAAGTAACAATACATCAGCATCAAAACCCACTCTCTCTGAGTGTCTGTCCCTACAAGATCATGACTCGTTTTACCCTGAAATATGGCCTAAGGAAACCCAGGATAAATCTACATTTTTTTGTGCAATGTAAAATGGCTTCTGGTTAAAAGTTTTGCAAGGATAAATGGATGAAAGTTATAAACAAGTGAGGAGTGTATTGACAAAGCTCTAGTCTTTTATAAAAGAAGATAGCTATTGTTAACTTCTGTGTGGTAAAGAATTAACTATCAAATTCATTTGATTTTCATCCATGCAAGTTTTTCAACATACCTGAAAAGATACAATTCCCGTAGAAATCAATGAAGTAATGCTCTTTGTAGTGCCTTAGTGGATGGGCAATAGATAAATAGTTGACAGGACATGGCATAAAGAACATTTAAAACATTACAGCAGGTGCCAAAGAATATTATCTCTTTGAAGAGAAGACACATGAAGTTCTTCTGATGGTGAAAACATTTCATATTCAGAATTATAGATGTTAAAGATGGGGAAAACTTACTAGATCATTTAGTCCACCCTCCTGCCAATGCAGGATTATTTTCAATCATACATTTTCTAGTGAGTCTTCAGTCTAGTTCCAATCAGTGGGGCTTCTGCCAGAGTTGATGATGAAAGTGGAACTACAGCTAATAGAACAAGATAATTTGGAATAGATCAAATATAGTTTCAACTCAGCAACGGGACTCAAAACGATCATTTAATGAAACTTCTGGGTCATAAGCATTTAGAAGAGACTACCCTAAACTTTCCTTTGTTTCTCTGAAGAAGGATTGTGTAGAAATGCTGTATTGGAAATTCCAATTCAAATACAGCGTTTTAGCAACATGGATAAAAGAACAGGGCTTGGGGTCAATCTGGATAAGATCTAGTCATAAACAAGGCTCTATGGAACAGAGTTTTAAAAACAAATAAGGAATATCCATAGCTATTACTAAATCTAAATGAGTGTCTATATAGCAAGTTAATTATATTTTTCCCTGAGGAATGCATCTCATCATGATTTCTCCTTCTGGTAGCAAGTGGTTCAAAAAATGAAGTATTAGCTTCTAACCCAAAGGTGGGCAAACAATGGCCCGCGGGACCGTCCTGCCTGCCCCTGAGCTCCCGGCCAGGGAGGCTAGCCCCCAGCCCCTCCCGCACTGTCCTTCCTCCCCCGCAGCCTCAGCTCGCTCTGCCACCGGCTCTCTGGCCCACCGCTCCTGCCGGGCAGCATGGCGGCATAGCTGGCTCCGACCGCTCTGAGCAGCATGGTAAGGGGGCGGGGAGGGGGGGTTGGATAAGGGGCAGAAGGTCCCAGGGGACAGACAGGGGATGGGGAGCAGGGGTGGTGGATAGGGGGTGTGGTCCCGGGGAGCAGTTAGGGGTAGGGGTGTGGATAGGGGTCAGGGCAGTCAGGGACAGGGAGCAGGGGGATTGGATAGGCATGGGAATCCTGGGGGGAGGCTGTTGGAGGCGGGGCTGTGGATAGGGGTCGGGTCAGTCAGGGGACAGGGAGCAGAGGGGGTTGCATGGAGGTGGGGGTCCCGCGGGGTGGGGGTCCCAGGAGGGGGCGGTCAGGGGACAAGGACCGGGGGGGGTTGGATGGGTCGGTGGTTCTGAGGGGGCAGTCAGGGAGCGAGAAGTGGGAGGGGGTGGATGGGGGCAGTGACCAGGCTGTTTGGGGAGGCACAGCCTTCCCTACCTGGCCCTCCATACAGTTTCGCAACGCCGATGTGGCCCTTGGGCCAAAAAGTTTGCCCACTCCTCTTCTAACCACCTCTTTGTGTGTGTCTGTACACAGAGTGCCCTTCTCTGGGTCATTCTGTGAAATAGAGGATTTCCAGTTGCTATTGTGTTACTTCCTCTCTCCATTCTCCAGATAGCAAGTGTTATCTTTTCTGTATTATGTCTGGTCTCCACTAAGTAGCCCCCAAAACAAAATGCAAGGCTATCCCTGACTCCAAGCCTCCTCCAGGATAGTGCTTCTGCTCCACTACCAGGACAGCTTAATTTTTAGAGATCTGTGACCAGGGCCGGCTCCAGCATTTCTGCCACCCCAAGCAAAAAAAAAAAAAAGCCGCGATTGCAATTGCGACCGGCGGCGGCAATTGGGGGGGGGGAAGCCGCGATCGGCGGCGGCAGTTCGGCGGCAGGTCCTTCGCTCCTAGAGGGAGTGAGGGACCTGCCGCCCCCGAATTGCTGCACGTGCCACCCCTCTCCCTTGGCTGCCCCAAGCACCTGCTTGTTAAGCTGGTGCCTGGAGCCGGCCCTGTCTGTGACATTATTCTTCAACAATTAACAATGCAATAGGTGTTGTGGCAACAATACTATAATTATATGTTCTCATAGTTGTGTGTGTCTAATGCTTTGCAATGCAATGTGCTCTACCATCTTTTTCAGGCAAGTTTCATTTCATTAAGACATTATTAGAATGCTGTCCCAGTGGCCTAGTAGCAGTATTCATATGTTTATTTTTATTTAAAATGTTATAAAAAGACACCTAGGACCTTGCATATGTGCCCTAACATCTTGAGTTAATTATACAATGCAATAAAATCCCAGCAATATTAAAATAATCATTCCAACAGGAACTCAACATCATTCTGATGGGATACTACATATGCAGTACTACATACTCCAAAGCAGGAGTTTCCAAGTTTCCTAGTCTAACTAAGGCAGGGAAGCTGCAGATAGTGCTGGCCTCCAGCTCCGGGGTAATAGAAGGTGTTTTACATTTTAATCCACTGGCCACAGGGCACAGAGTGGTTGCTACTAGGCCAGAGAGTGGTTGCTACCAAGCTCTCCCATTAGGACAGCTGCCAGGACACCACCTGTGGAGAGGGAGAGCGAGCCACCCAGTATTCCCTCTAATTGAAACATCCAGCAGCAGAGAAGAGAGAGAGAATCAGTGAGCCTTCACTCCACCCCATCAGGAGGCACAACTGTGAGGTAGGGGGAAAAGCCATTGGCCTCTCGCTAAAAAATCCTGTCATGCTACCCTGAGTGGAGGAGCAGTTATGGGACAACATCATCAAAAGTAGGGAAGATGCAGAGGAATAGTTTGGATGGGGTGTGTGCAGATAGAAACTACATGAAGGTGTGGTGCGATATACAGGTTTGCTGAGACAAGGTAGGTGAGGTAATACCTTTTATTGGGCCAACTTCTGTTGGTGAGAGAGACAAGCCTGTCAGCTTACATAGAGCTACAGGTTTGCTAGCATTCGTTTGGGCACGACTTGCATAACTCACTACATTGCCACTTACAAATAGTGCAGCCATGCCAAATTGATGCTGATAAAACTTATTCCATCCGCTTGTGCCGCTTATTTGACAGAAAAAATATTTTGGAATGTTTTGGAGAGTTATTGGCACTGTTTCCCACCTCCCGCCCCCAATCTCTGTGCCTGTAAAGCTAGGTGCCTTAGTTACCATGAATCCAAGTGTACAGGGCTCAAAGCATGACAGAAAAAACTCTATATGTAATCTAAAACAGCATTTCCATAGATAAACAGACAAAACAGAATCTTTATTTCAGGCCTTCAAGGAGGAGCAGCAATTGCTGGGTCCCACTGGAAAGTGGAGAAATCCCCTTTTCCAGTGGTTCCAAGTTTCCATGTCTGGTCCTACAGCGCTGGACATTAATACTATCACTTTTGTTTAAATAGAAATATTGGTACAGGACTGAATCTAGTCCATTCTGGGCATGAGGCAGGTGTAATTCAGGGTGGGGCGGGGGTAACTTCCTCACTTGCAGAGGAAGGAGTAAACATTTAAATCTAGATAATACTTAGTCCTGCCATGAGTGCAGGAGACTGGACTAGATGACCTCTCGAGGTCCCTTCCAGTTCTATGGTTCTATGATTTCCAGGCCAAATTGTTGTTGTTTGTTTTTTAAATAGTGGCTTTTTTGAAGCTCTCTTGGAGCTTGGAATGTCAGATTCCGCTACCCTTGGACTTAATTTGTAGGTTGCTGCAGGTGAGGCAATCAAAGGTGAATATAAATAAATTGATCACAAGACTCGCAATTTATTGCATGGATATTTCCTCCACCTGTGTGGTGGGTGGGTATGTACACTCCCTGTATGGATTCGGAATACTAAATGTATAAAGAGGAGGAGCTATTACACTGGTCACCCTTGAAAACTTATGCATATACTATTCAGTGAATACTTACATATAACAAATACACTTGTAAAAATTAGGATCAGTTTGCACGTGATATGTGAACAGAAAAAAAGGCTAAATTCACCAGAGGTTATTTGACCAGCTTTCCCTGGAGTAAATATAATAGAAATTACTTGCACAGAAGATTTATTGCTAGCCCCAAGAAAAAGCATTTACATTGTGAGCATGTGAAAACAAAAAGGGCTACTAAAGAATTGAAAGATCAAATAGGTGGCTGAGTTAAATATATTGTAAGACATGACAAATAATAAGCCACGTTCTGTTCTCAGTTAAACTCACTGAAGCTCACAGAGTTTCACTGGTGTAACTGAGTACAAAAGCTGGCCCAATATCTCTAGCTGTGTGTGCCAAGAGTACCATAATCCTGGGCATCCATAGTTACAAGTAGTCAATACACATATTGGCAGGTGAGTGTTAGCTTGTCAGTTTATACAGGCGGGTCTCATCTTACGCTGGGGTTACGTTCCGCTGTCAGCGCGTAAAGCGAAAATCGCGTATAGTCAAAATTACATTGAGTGTAATGGCGGGCGGAATCGCCCGCACTACAGATACAGTATTTAAATTGTTATTTTTTTTTGCCGACCGCGCAAAGCTGAATTCGCGCATGTTAAATGTGCGTAAGATGAGACTCGCCTGTATGCATTATTACACTGTTTAAATATTTCCTTCAAGATATACCAAGTCTGTAAGTCTTCACAGAGCACATAGTTACATTTGGCAGTCCCGGTTTTAGTGTTGGAAAGTGTAAGCTCACAAATGAGCTGCATGACCATGTTCGAGCTGTGCGGGAGGAAATGCAGGTCACCAATGACAGAGGATTTGCATGAGTCCCAAACAACATGCAATAAAACACAATGTGCTTGCACAGCTTCCCAGGGATGGAATTTGCAATTGTGCTGGTTATGGCTCTTTCAGCCTAAGCTAGTTCTTTGTCACTGGATGAGATGGAGATGTCTCTCCCAGTCCAGTGTTCAGACATGCTTTTAAAAATTACGAGTTGCCCAAAACGTTTGGAATAGTTTTGGTTTGCTGTCTTGACTATGGAGCTTGCAACCTTTGACCTAGAATCCTTTCTTCATTTTACTAATGGTTTAGTCAGGGTTGATGCATATGTTTTGAGAAATGATATTATTCTGATTCTAATGTAACCTTATTCAGTATCTTTGTCTGCTCAGCTTTTAGGAAGCATTGCTTTCCCAAATAGCTCTGTGATATTACTTGCAGCATATTGTGTTCAGATGATTAAAGGCAGAGAGAGAGAGAGACTCTCATTTTTGGAATTTAATCTGTTGAAAATAAGATGACCCATTCAAAGTAAGTTTTAAAGAGAAGCTTTGCTCTGAAGAGTGGCTGCAAAGATGGCATTGTGGGATGCCATGTTTATTGTGCATATCCAATGTATTCACTTTACAAACATGCCAGACCTGTAAACTCAGCCTGCATTCTGAGACAAACTGGATATTATCTTCTCACACATTAGCTTTCAGAACCTGTAGTCCTGTTAATAAACTACAGCCTATATGCAGCCCCATTGTCTTCAGATGATGTCTTCCATGGGTACTTCAGTGGTTCTGCATAGGTGTAACTGAAGACAATTTTGGACTTATCTACACAGGGAAATTGATCAGCATAGCTATAGCAAAATAAGCTATTGCGCTCTATCCATGCCAGAATAGCTCCCAACATGGATGCTCTATTCTGGTATAAAAGTGACTTTTATTTGGGAGTAGAGTGTTCACACCAGGAGTTGTTGTTTTGCTATAGCTATGCCAGTTAACTTCCCCATGTAGACAAGTCCATAGTAAAGTAAACAATCAGGCTGATGATGCACAAAACAGAATATAATTTAGCTCACACTCATCTTTCTTTTGGCTCTTGTAGAAGCAGAGCTTACCCAGTCTGGCTCTGGGTCTTGCCATAGCCTTAGTTTCTCTAGTAAAGAAAACTTTGCACTGTGGGTGTTTTCTCAGTAACTCTCCCCTTCTGGGAGTCTGGTTTATTAGCGTAAAGTTCAAAATAACACACAACTTTCACCAAACCTTCCTAACTGGCTCCTGCTCTCTACAGACTTGTACTTCCCAGGCTGTCCCCTGGGAACTAACTTGTATGTCTCTGTGTAGTGCAGGGATCGGCAACCTTTGGCATGTGGCACGTCAGGGAAATCCGCTGGCGGGACGGGAGCTGCGATTGGCCGAACCTGCGGATGCTGCAGGTAAACAAACCGTCCTGGCCCGCCAGCGGATTTCCCTGATGGGCCGCGTGCCAAAGGTTGCCGATCCCTGGTGTAATGCATTATGTGACCCTTTTATGCATCTGTTCTACCCTGGCACCAGTGCAGCTGAGCCGCAACCCCCTTAAAGGGGTATTTTTGCCACTGTTGATGCTGAAAGTAGATCTGGTAAGTCGGAAGGTGGCAGTTTCCTAATCACTTTTCTGAATAATTTTCACTGTAAATGCTGTTGCAACCATACATTCAATCCTCAATCAGTTTTCATTCAGGCCGAGCCTCTTTTTCAGCTACTGTAAAGGCCTACATACCGTAAATGTATACATCTCCCAGTGCTTTGGCCGTGGAACCTCTTTCTGAAAGGTCTGCACTGCATTAGGTCAAACATGGACTGCTGAATGGGTCATAGATTTCCAGCTTTTTAAAAAGTAATAGAATATAAAATGTGTTTATGGCAAGGTGTTTAGATTTGTCATCTCTGGGTCACTAAATATACTTTAAGAAGAGGATCTAAAGGAGATACGGTACTGTCAGTGCTCCCACACTGTATTAGTATGTGTGATGATGTAGCTGTGGTTTTCTGCTTATGCTCATACTCTCAACACTGAAATGAAAGGCATCTGAAGCGTCAGAATTTAGAGGCTGGGATAAAGCAGGATTGTGCCAGTGCTACAGTGGTTGCCATAAAGAGCCAGCATTTACCAATGCAATCCTGTGCAAGTTACTGTACTTCCTATTCTAAGAACCATTCTGTGATAGCTGTCGGCAAAGGCTGACTTTTTAACAGTGTCTACTGCCAGCATATATCATAAATGGGGGAATCAACAAGCACAAAGGTGTTTATTGACATGTCATAAACCAAAATAAATAGGGGTAAGTTTTGTTTTCTTCTCTCATGCTGGGAATCCGTCCCTTTATGCTCACATTATTTCTCTGCCATTCTTTCATTGCCTTTTTGACCAATAATGGGGGGAGGGTGCATATAGTAAGACCCCAAGTAAATATTTAGGCACCTAAATAAGTACCCTGATTTTCAAACCAATCAGCTCCTCCTTTTGAAAACCTCAGCCAAATGTCCTGCTTATTGGCCTATCTCATCTCTCTCTGTTGTGCTTTTCGGAATAATAGTTCTTCCCGTGGGCAATTGACAAGAAGAGCTGGTTCCCACAGTGCTGATATAGAACCATAGTGGAAAGTATTGGGCTATGTGAATAGAGCTCTAAGTTGAGCAGCTTTCAACCAAAGCAGGAACTTTTATTGTTCATTTTCAGGTGTAATGAAAGCTGTGGACGTCACATAGAACAAATTTGTCTAGGTAAAATGGAATGTGTGGCAGCGGAAGGTACTTTTGCCTTTTTCACTTCCTATTTGGATTACCATAATGTGCTCCTGGAGATTGGGCAGTCCTTGGAGGTTCCTTAGAAACTTCAGATAGCGCATCATTCAGATGCCAGGCTGTGTGGAGGGGTTGATTGCAGGTTGATTGAAATACATTAGTGCTCCCATAGGCTGCCCTGGTTTCCTGTTCATTATCAGGTGTAGGTCAAGTGCTGATCTTGATCTTTGAAGACTTATGTGGTTTGATTTGTGGCTCCCTTAAAGACTGTAGCTCTTCTGGTATGCTGCTGTGACACTTGAGGTCAGCGGATGAAGTCTGGCTAACCGTCGCTAGAGTGGACTGCCTGAGGGCTAAAGGGAGGTGTTTGCCCAGTATCCTTAACTCTGGAATCACTTCTCTCAGTGGCCTCAATAAGCCTGAATTTGTTAACCTCCAGAGCACTGAGCAAATGCCATCATTATGTTCAGGCTTTTGTATGAGAGGCTGGGAGAGGTATTTTTATGTTCTTGTTTTAGTACAGTGAGTCTGCTTCATTTGAACTGATGCTTGTAACACTAAATCTTGTGTAGTTTTTATATACACATGGAGAATTGGTAATGGGCACATTTAAAAAATTGAAAAAGAAATGTGCTGCTTCAGTGGTTTCTAGTGTGTTTTTTAAAAACATGATACTGTAATTTAAAGAGTGCAGGGTGAGTTTATAGCCTCTAGTGTGCTCTTGGACTCCAAGTTATAGGCCTGTGGTAAACCACTGACCACTGAGCCCTTATGACAGGTAAGATGTGTTAACAGTCCACAGAATTACTGAGCAATATGTTTGCCTTCTGATGTGAATCTATGTCTAGATTTAAAAATGATAAATCCTTTGGATTATATTGAAAATTTGAACTGTCAAGAAATAAATGGTGCACTACACTGAAACATAGGTCTCTTAAGCTGCCCTACATTTAGATGCAATTCACTAATCCCTCATGCACTTTTCATTGCTGTTGGCAGCATGAAGGGTTTCTCTTATATTTGTGATGGAAACATCTGCTTACGAATCATGTCACTGAGATACGCATCTTCCTTATTGGTTCTCCAAGGTATTAGGTAAATAGGCACTGTTCCTCTGGCAAACATCACTGCATTGCAGACTAATTTGCACCAGGAAATTTTTGTTCATGTACATTTCTCTGCTGCGAAAAAAAATCCCTTATTTTCACATATGGTAGCCACAAGATATCGCAGTGGAATACATGTAGCTCTAGTTCTCTATTTGCCTTACTCACGGTATCAGCTTGTATCTCTGGTTGATGGTGAATATGTATTAACAGAGCTTTGCAGGCATTTTATTACAACAATTATACAATGCCATTATCATGGAATAAAATAGGAATCTAAAACTCAGCAGGCTAAGGCACTCTGCGTGTTTTGGTGGTCCCTCTCAATTATAGATAGATTCTAGGTAGTTTTCATGTTCAAGTATTACTGTTATATTCTGTTGTTTTCCATATACTACATTGTGTCCATGAATTGAGTCATTTATATTTTTTTACCATATGCTAAACAGGAATGTGACCTGTCATTCTAATGTGGCGAATCATAGAATATTAGGGTTGGACGAGACCTCAGGAGGTCATCTAGGCCAATCCTCTGCTCAAAGCAGGACCAACACCAACTAAATCATCCCAGCCAGGGCTTTGTCAAGCTAGGCCTTAAAAACCTCTAAGGATGGAGATTCCACCACCTCCCTAGGTAACCCATTCCAGTGCTTCACCACCCTCCTAGTGAAATAGTGTTTCCTAATATCCAACCTAGACCTCCCCCACTGCAACTTGAGACCATTGATTCTCATTCTGTCATCTGCCACCCCTAAGAACAGCCTAGCTCCATCCTCTTTGGAACCCCCCTTCAGGTAGTTGAAGGCTGCTATCAAATCCCCCCTCACTCTTCTCTTCTGCAGACTAAATAACTCCAGTTCCCTCAGCCTCTCCTCGTAAGTCATGTGCCCCAGCCCCCTAATCATTTTCGTTGCTCTCCGCTGGACTCTCCAATTTGTTCACATCCCTTCTATAGTGGGGGAACCAAAACTGGACGCAGTACTCCAGGTGTGGCCTCACCAGTGCCAAATAGAGGGGAATAATCACTTCCCTCGATCTGCTGGCAATGCTCCTACTAATACAGCCCAATATGCTGTTGGCCTTTTTGGCAACAAGGGCACACTGCTGACTCATATCCAGCTTCTCATCCACTGTAATCCCCAGTGTATATTAAATTTAAGTCACCTACAAAACTAAAGAATATTCCAGTATAAACTTAGTTACTGCACTGAAGACAAAGCCTTGAGAATGCTGGCAGCTTACACAATCCTTTAACTTCCACATACTATTTGTCATTGTCAGTGCAAATCATGGAGCAGAAACCTTGCAATTATCCTCCAGTTAATGTACTTTCAAATCAAAAGAAAGGGCAAATCTGTGGTACGTCTGACAAGCAATCAGCTCACCTTCAGTCCAAGCAAAAAAAAAAAGAAAAGAAAAAAGCTCCTCAGTGGGGCTTCTTAATGATGAAACACATCGTGCCAGGTCTGCTAACAACACTTAGAACAAGAAAGATGACAGTAACTTTTTTCTTTAAATTAAGCCAGAAGCTTGGGAGCAGACAGTGCAAGGTGCCCAGATATGTGTTCGGTGGTAGTATAGTAGCTTCCTGCCCTGCCCTTCACATTATGAATGAATTAACAAAGAACAAAAACAAAGGTATTGCAGTATTATTGATATTCTTCTCTCAGGTTAATACCCACTAGCCTGCTACATTTCATACCATTCGGAAATAGTGAAGAAGTACAGCTTTTGTGAATAGACAAGACCTGTGTTTGAAATGTATGTATTGACAAACCCATGGGTATCATTTTTCATTTAATAATTAGGCAAATATTATCAAAACTCAAACTCAAATTTGATTATATTGATGGAGAAGTTCATAATAGTTACACCTATTTCCTGTGGTTGTTTACTAATTAAAGAAACATTTAATACAAACATTTGTACTTAAATGTTATATTTTAAAATTTCTGAGCATGGTTATAGTGTTTCTGCATTGATTGATCATTTATGGATTTTTACAGAGTATTCTCAGCATTTGTTTAAACTAGAAGAGCAGTTTGCCTCTTTTTTTTTTAAAGACCAAATAGCTTTTCCCCTCTATTATATTATATTTACAGTTATATTTTTTCTTATCGACTTAGTGAATATCAGGAAAGTAATCAGGGGGAGATTTTCAAGGGCACATGTAAGATTAAGTATCCAACTCCTGTTGCCCTTCAGTGGGAACTGGGCACCTAACTGCCCTTTGTACCTTTGAAAATCTCCCCCTAAGACCAGATGTTGGTACTATATTATAGGTCAATGCAGGTGTTAACAAAGAAGTTGCCTGTGCACTAGCAGATATTAACGTTCTAAATAATATAGATAAAGGCCTGATTGGCCTGGTGAGTACTTGGATGGCAGACCTACAAGAAAATACCTGAAAGGCCTGATTCTCACATTGCCTTGAACCTGGAGTCAGTCATAACTGGGAACTGTGTGTGAAAAATTCTACTGATGTTGTGAGTGAGCAGAGAATTCTAATTTGGAAGCTTTTTTAGTTTTATGACCGCTTTGCACTGGATTCACATAGGTGTAAATGACCACCCAAGATGGAAGGCCGTATCAGAGAATTAGGCCCATTATGCTTTAAGAAGTGGTGGTTATGATTCAGAAGGTAGCAGAGAACCTACTAAGTCAGTGATAAACCTCTGCTCCAGGATACTCTTTGGAGCCATTGGGCCAGATTCACTGACACTCCAGCAGTTTTGGGTCATTCAAGCTATTCCAAGCAGTGGACCAGTGCATCTGGGACATCGCTTTGCTGGAGAGGCCTGTCTTTATGAATCCAGTCCTATGTCTTTTCTGAAAGTCATAGATTCCGAAGTCAGAAGTGTCCACTGCGATCACCTAATCTGACCTCCTATATAACCCAGGCCATAGAAATTCCCCCCAACGGTGTTATTCCAGGTTCATGCTGAAATAACTCCATTGGCTTCAGAGGAGGAACACTAGCATAAAACTTGAGTAATGCAGTGATGAGCCAGGCCTGTAAAAATTGAAGTCCTGACCATTTTGTGGTCATTAAATATCCCCCGGAATAAATAGTACAACACAGAGTGCTAAATCCACAGTATCACAGTGATACTTTTAAGCAATCCTGCCACTGAGAGTGGTCAACTGCAAATCACACAGGTTCATTTATGTTTCAAACTAATGTAGAGTTGTTATATATTCGCAGTATCACGGCAAAGAAAAAAATGCACCTCAATCTAAGAAGGAAAGCAAATACTGTATTACTGAAGAACTCTTAAATAGTGTGCATATTTCTTGTGAGTATAGATTCACATGCTTCATGGCTTCAGTAATTATTTATGAATTAGAGCCAATTTTTTCCTCAAAATGGAGCTCTTACTCGTTAAGTACAGTCATTATCAATGATTAGCTTTAAAGTTATTTTCATGCACCAGCGGTTCAGATTAAGAAAAATAAGTAACTTATTTTACAGCAACATGTAACAGCTGTATAGTATTTATTAATAGCTGACAGGGCTCTTTGGATTTCTTTTTAATTACTATTGAAAAGAAATTGTCAACCTTTTAAATTGCCAGAGATCCCAGAATGACTAGAACAGTCTTTGTTTTTTAAATGTCATGTTATCTCAGGCCAGAGCTGCAAAAAGATGAATTTGTCAGTTTGATGTTGATATAATTTGCTGGTACTCAGGGTACATGGCTCTCCTTTTAATCCCAGTTGTGCTGATTTCTGTGTAATAGACAATACATTACTTTTTCTGATGAAATGATGAGAATAGTGATTTAGCAAGGAGGAAATAATTAAAACTGTTTGTCTTGCAGACTGTCAGAGGCTGTTAGGGATTACACAAATAAAAATTAACTTTTTTTCTGTCTGTGTTACAGTCGCTGCAAAGTTCACAAACAATTGTAATCCTCTTTTACTGAGCACAGACTTAAAAGTAAAAGGTCAGTTATCTTTCATTCATTTCATTAAGGGTAGTCTTAGATTAGTGAAAAGCAAATATTTTATTATGAAAATGTGCTGATCAGAAAACTGCCTGGCTCCAGATTCTGAGCTGTATTTTGGCCCCTTTATGCCACTTGGGGACTGAAAACCAACCGGATTGCCTCACCAGCAATCCCCAGAGCTGTGTAGGCCATCAGAATGACCCTCTGCGACCTCTCGATGTAGCCCCCACACAGGAGCATGCCTGAGAAAAGAATGGGGTGTCCTAGAGTGTTTGTGGCTCAAGCACTTTGCACTCCGGCTATGCTAGGACACCAGACAGTAATTTGGGGTTGTTGCAGCCAGGCCAGCAGTTAGAGCAGCCCTTGGGGCTGAGCCAAGGTAGTTCCCAGCAGTCCAAGAATACAAAAGGCACAACGCGTTAGAGTCACTTTCACCTCCACTCTTGCTGGCTTGTACTTTTCACAGAACAACCTGCACTTTCTGCCCCAGCCTGTATGCATGACAGCTAGTGCACTCTCGCCACCTTCAGGGCCAGGTATGAACACCTTTCCCTACACTTTGCAGGGCTGGCTGGGTCGAGGTGCTGGCATGCATTCACTTGATGTAGGTCTGTTCCTCCTTCTGTTGAACTTATTCCTTCCCACCAAAATGCTGCTACCGCACCCCACCACCACACATGTTGGCTGCCACTCATGTCTACTCCAGAGAATGGGAGAAGGGAGTCTGCCAGAACAGCTGATCCACTGCAGCCTTCCACATATCCTGCACAAGCTGATGGGGGGGTTGCAGTAGTGAGATTGGTGTTCGGAGGAAGGGGGTTGCTAGGATGGCATCGAAGCCCCCTGGCTCCTGAAGCACGGAGGAGACCTCAAGTTCCATCCCACTGCACCATCAGGGGTGAACTGAGCGTATTTATCAAATGAGAATGTCCTGGGAGACCCAGAAGAGAGTGATAACTTAAATGTGTTGTTTGTTTTACAATCAGGGAGGCGATGGAGCTATATGGCAGTGAGTTAGCATTTGTGGGCCTTGTGGAAAGACTGGGCTTTCCAGAGGGATATGAGGGATGGGAGGGTGGGTGCTTGGCACACTGGGGTAGGAACATTATTATAGGCATGGGTGAGGGTCAGGTGGCAGCATGGAAGGGGGCATGAAAAGGAAATGAAGGGAGGGGTGAGGCTGGCATCTCTGGTGAAACAAAAGGGTGATGGGGGGATCATAATAAAGAGTGAGCTGAGAAAGAGATGAAAGTTTAGCATGTGAACCTGTTTGCATGATATTACAGTGGAGCCCTGATTGAAGCCCCTGGGTTCTGCTGTACAGTACATACTAAATAATAAATGGATGCAGAATTGTGCAGAGACTTCAAGGTGAGGACCAGAATTTTAAGCATGGTTCAGTAAGCGCAAGGGAAACAGTGGAGGGATTTTAAGCACAGAGCCATCTGATTCAAAATCACAGTTCAAACCTCAGTTCAAGTCCCTGCCTTTATTTGTATGTGTTAAAAACATTTACTGAATCACAACACACAACGATTTTCATTCATGAATTCAATTAGAAATTTCTCCAGCAAACAAAGGCTTAATAATCCAGGACCATCTCTGTTTATACAACGTTACAATGAGGAAACAGGCTCACTCCTTGACTTCAATCACAATGAAAAGTACGCATGGCATTAGAGAGCCAAAGTGAATTATTAAAGAGCAAAGTTCCATATATCCCACAATGAAGCACATTATCTCAGCACCAGATGATCTCACAATGTGTGTTTATTGCACCACACAAACCTCACAGGATCATTTCCCATTCGAAACAAGCACTCTAACCTTTTTGTTAAAGACCCCTACAAATAAAAGCACAACCAAATACTTTCTGGGGCACTTAATACAATGAAAAGGTTCATTCTTACATCTGTTATTGTGGCCGGTGATAATTCCGGAAGCTTGGAAGCTCCCGTTTATTCTGAATGGCACCCTAGGGGATGAGGGCAGAAGCTGCTTATGCCTGGAAGGGGTGGAGCAGCAAAGCCTGGATAAGATAGGTAGGGGAGCTGAGTGAGAACAAAATGAGAAGGAGCGTGTGAGGTACTGAGGAAGTTGGTTGGATTTAGGAGATTTTCATCTCAGAAATATTTCTGAAAAATTGTTGCACTCTTGAAGGATTATGGTGCCAAATGAAATAGGAGGTGTTTCTCCCCTTCTTCTCCTTTTAGTTTCAGTTTCTTCTCATTTTCCTACCTGAAATCAGGGGGTTTGGCCCTTTGCCATTGCTCTTGTTCTTCTCAATGCCTGAATTAGCTCTGAGCCATTATTGTATATCCTGGGCCTGATAATCCACTCTTTTACACAGGTTTTCCACGGGACATGCACATACTGTACCAGCCTCCACATCAGAATACCACTTCAGCTATGACTCCTGTCTATATTCTAAAACAGGACTTCTGAAAAACAACTCTGTGCAGACCACATTTTGTGGAGCACTCTGCATTTGGGCAGGAAAATTGAAATTGTTCCTCTCCCATGTTCTTGCTCTACATTTGCTTCTCCCCAATCTGCCTACTAGTCAGTCCTGTGGAGAAGACTGCAGCCTGCCCTTGCATGGCAGTACTATTTTTCTCATCCTTAGCACTCAGAAGCAGCAAAGGGTGTGGGGTGGAGGAAGTACTGGAGAAGCGACTGAGGAAAGCAGCCAAGCAGTGGGGAGAAAAAGCCCTGAGATAAATATTTCATTATTCCAGCTTTTAGCTAGTTGATTATTTGGCTAATAATGATTTTGGAACTAATGAACAGTCAGTATTCTATTTTATTTTAATTGATAAGAAATCAAAAACAACAACAATGGTTCCCCTTAAAATGTTACTACCAGTTAGAAACATACTTCCTGTGTTATACACATAAAAGGGAATAAATTGGAGAAGGTTCAGAAAAGAGCTACACAAATGATTTGAAGACTTGAAAACCTGCTTATTGTCAGAAGCTTAAGAAGCCTAATCTATTTAGCTTACCAAAAAGAAGGCTAAGACGTGACTTGACCACAGTCTACAAGTACCTAGATGTGCAGAAGATCTCTGGTGGTAATGAACTCTGTAATCAAGCAGAAAAAGGCAGAAAAAGCTGAAGTTAGACAAATTCAGACAAAAAAATAAGGTGCAGATTTTTAATAGTGATGGTAATTAACCACTGGAACAACTTAACAAAGGATGTGGTGGATTCTCAATTACTCAAAGCATTTTTGGATGTCTTTCTAAAAGATGCGCTGTAGCTCAACCAGTTATGGGATTAATGCAGGAATTGCTGGATGAAATTCTATGGTTTGCATTATACAGAAGATCGGACTAGATCAATGGATCCTTTAGGCCTTAAAATGTATGACTGTATAAATCTATCAATAATGATAGAAATGGGGAGAAAATGATTCAGGTAGAAGAAACTTGCAATATGTACATCATTTTCAGTGGCCCAATGTTATGTGGCACGTTATGCAGCAAGGTTCCCCAGTTTGCTAAAATCATTCTAAAAATGCACTACAGGCAGAAAATATACAAACACATATGTGTTTTATTTATTAGCATCGTAACAAAGGACTACCATTCTTCCAGGCTTTAGGAGCTACACAGGAGAGGAAACCTTTAAGATTGTGTGGCTAGTTGGAGGAATGAATTTTTTAATGGATTTTATAGAGCAAAGATAACTATTTATGTGGTATCTTTGCAAAAGAGTTACATTATTGTGCCATTATGTCGCCACAAAATTGCATTACACATGGGAAGTAGGCTGGTTGAAAAATGTAAAATGAAATATTTTCCCATAATAACATTTTTTCATTGGAAAAGCTTGATTTTTTTGGGTTGACTTTGCCTTCAAGAAAATCAGAACAAAATGTTTCTGAATTGAAAATTTTCAGAACTTTTCATTCCATGAAAATGTTGATATTTTGACCTTCTGTTCTAATTCAGGATAAAAATGTCAAAATACCAGAATTTCCCATGGGATGGAAATTCTGCTTTTCAGTCAGCTCTACACGGGGCCTTTGGGATAACCATGCATTTTTCGCTATGTATAGCATAATATCACTGCCATGTATTTTGGATCAGAGTTAAACATTTTTGAGGTCTTTGCTATATACTTATATACTCTAATGTGGAATCCTGGCCCCATTTAAGTCAATGGCAAAACTCTCATTGACTTCAGTGGAGCCAGGATTTCACCCTGGGTGTGATTGAGAAGCATGGCACAATGTAATAAATCTTCTACTGTGGATCCTCCTTTCTGAAGTGGCACCATATTAATGGAGTTAGCCAGAGCTGTGATGTATGTGATCAAAAATTCAGACTTTTCTTAAACGTGAGAGCACAGGTAGAGGGAAGACGTTCCCAGGGCATGCCCATGAAAGAGATGCTCAGATGCCATGGCAACGAGGGCCATATGACTATCTAGAGAGAGAGTTTTTTTTTTAGTTGACTGACAAGCTGTGCCTTATTTAGCTCCTGTTGCCTCAGACTTGGTAAAGTTCTTGAGCATGTACATAATTTTAAGTACATGAATAGTACCACTGAAGTCAGCGCAACTCCCCATGTGCTTACAGTTATGCATGTACTTTAGTGCTTTGCTGGATTGGGGCCATATAGTGCTTTTCATTTGTAGGTCTATTACAGTATTACAGTATAGTAATATGCCCAAAGACCAGTTAGAGAAGTCATCACATGATTCTGAAGTTGAATCTTAAGCTCATAAATCAAGCAATATAGTCCTTCTTCCTCCTTACCCTTCTTCTTTAGCAAAAGATGCAAGGTTAGTCTACACTGCAAACTAAAAATCTGCAGCCCAGAGTTTCAGAGCCCAGGTCAATTGACTCGGGTTCACGGGGATCAAGCTGCAGGGCTAAAAATAGCTATGTTGATGTTTGCGCTTGGACTAGAACGTGGGCTCTGAACCTGCTGAGGGCAGAGGATATTAAAGTCTGGGTTCCAACCTGAGCCTGAACGTCTACACTGCTACTTTTATCCCCACAGCCCCAGCCCCGCAAGCCTGAGTCAACTGACCTGGGCTCTGAGACTTGGTGCCTCCGGTTTTTCTTTGGAGTGTAGACATCCCTGAGATCTAAGTCTCTATTTCCCCACTTTAGAAGCTGTGTCACCCAGGTTAGACCCAGATTTACTTTCTCCTTGTACAGACCTGCTGTTAATTGTCTTTGTTGTCATTGTTCCAAATAAACATCAGAATTGCTGAAACTTCAAGGAAGTGAAGTCATGGAAAACATTTACATTCAGTGAACAATTCACACCTCATGTCAAGCCAATTTAATGCCTTCACACTACTGTTTTAACATCCCTCAGCCTGTGCCGCTTCCCGCAGCCCCCATTGGCCTGGAATGGCGAACCGCGGCCAGTGGGAGCTGCGATCGGCTGAACTTGGGGACACTGCAGGTAAACAAACAGTCCCGGCTCGCCAGCGGATTTCCCTGATGGGCCGCGTGCTAAAGGTTGCTGATCCCTGCCCTAGACAGTTATCAGACTCAATTCTTGCCTCTTTAGAGTCGGTGGAAGGGAGAACGAGAAGAGTGGCTGAGACTCAAGAGCTGAGCCTAAGGGAAAAGATTAGTACCAATAGATTAATCTCTCTCTCTCTCTCTCTCTCTTTTGTGTAACAGCTATTGGAGAGCCATCCAAAAAAATATATGCTGTCTGGCTGGCTAGCTGTCAAATATAAAATCTCACTGGTCTAGGGCACCAGATGTACAGCTATATGTGTCCCCTGCTTATCCATTTGCAGAACGTTGTTGCATGCCAATTGCTATACTCAGGAGGAGTGAATGGAAGGAGGATCCATTAGAGAGTCCACACTAAATTTTTTAAACAAATGTTTTTTTCTTCTGATTTATTTCCTCTTCCCCAGTGTTTTTCCTCTTTCGTGCCATTAGAGGAGTGCAGAATGCTTAGATGTACTTAGCACCATGCAATCATTTGGGGATAGCTTGCTTATCTTACTGAACACTAGTCACACACACACTTTGAGCGCAGTTCTTTCTTATCCAAGTGAGTTGACTTTCTGACCCCAGTGGGACTAGGGCTACAGGATCAGGTCCTTTCCCAGGCACCTCAGAGGTTAGTTTATCTGTTTACTTTCTGGGTATTTAGGACTGAAGGCTTACTCAGTTCCAGTACTGACACCACTAGGTGTTTACTTGGAAATGGTAGTGCTCTTGAAATACCTAGTGCTCTCTATATCTTTGGCGTATTTAATAAATTACTCTGCATGGTTTTTGTCTTATGCTTTATCAACCTGTGACGGTTTACAAAAAGATTTCCTACACTAATACTATCAAAACATTAGAGTGCTTTGTATGTTCTGAGCATCCTATAGATATTAACTAATTCATCCTCACAACTACCCTGTAAAGTATGTGAGAAAGTATCATTATCTGATTTTATAGATGGGGAAACTGAGATAGCAAGGTAAACTGACTTGCCTAAGGCCAGGTCTACACTACAGACCTATATTGGTATAACTATGTCACTCAGGGATGTGAAAAATCCACATCCCGGAGCGATGTAGTTATACAGACCTAATCCCCCTGTGAAGACAGTGCTATGTTAACAGAACTTCCCCCATCGACATAGCTACTGCCTCTCAGGGAGGTGGATTAACTACACCTCCGGGTGAAGCTCTCCCATTGGTGTAGTGGTGTCTTCGCTAAAGATAGGTCAGATACAGTGTTTGCTTTGTGAAAAGTATTTTACATCATTGTGTGTGATGTGAAAAGTCATTCTACATTACATAGGTGTGCATTTAATTAAGAAGAAAATAAATTCCAAATCCACTAGGAAACATCTTTATTAGTTAGGACGTTGCTTGTCTTCATAACATCTTGGCTTGGTAATAGTATAGCAATCAATGTAAGTTAAACACTACTGATTTGCAGTGGTGTATCATTATGGTTGCCCAGAACCTGGCATTCTTTGAAAGAATTCACTGAAATGGGGATAAACTATAAATTGGCATGAGACAATGCATGGCAGAATTATAAATTAAAAGCTTTCAGGAGGGGTTTGTTGTGTTGATTCCTCTTTTAATTTTGATCCATTCACTCTTTGCTTCATATTTAAATTGGTTTCCCAACAAAGGGAAGGGAATGTAAGTCATTAGATGAAGCAGATGTTCTAGCATTAGAAATCAAAGAGGATCTCTCTCCAAGTAGCTTTGTTGTGTTTACTGAGGGAGGAGCTGTCTTATGTTGTCAGTTATATGACTCAGATAATAACAATGATAGCTGAAAACTCTCTGTAGAATTAAGGCATAGCATGATTAATAGGAATAACAGTATTGCTCTTTAACATAACAAGTCTCTAGTGTGAATACTAAACTATGATTAAGTATTCTTAGTTAATGATAGATCAGTCTACATTTAGGAGTGAGGAGAGGGTTAAAAAGGATCTGTACTTTTTCTCTTATAATTAGGTGCTTGCATGCTATGGTAATGAAAGCTATAGAAATGCTATAAATAAATGTATGACATATTATATTACAAACTTAGAGAAGAAGGACAAGCATGAACTTGATGGCTAGGTTACTGGACTGGGACTCACGGGAGCTGGGTTCTACTCCTATCCTCGATCTGTGACCTGAGCAAATCACTGCTGGCTGTGCCTCTGTTTCCTCTCCCACCCTTGTATACTTAGATTGTAAGTCCTGGGAAAGGACTGGCTTTAACTACACCTTTGTCCAGTACTTAGGACAATGCAGTTCTTGTGGCTGGGGCCTCTAGGCACTATTGTAATATGAAGGAATTTGTGTTACCTTTACATATATATTGATTACATTTTGATTGTTAGTGGCTCAGAATGAGATGATAACAATGAAATAGGGAGACAGGAGTAGTCAGGTTTGATTGTCTTTATTAATAAATCAGAGGGGTAGCCGTGTTAGTCTGGATCTGTAAAAAGCAACAGAGAGTCCTGTGGCACCTTTAAGACTAACATCTGTTGCCTTTATTATTTAAGAGTAGCACATAATAAGAATAGATATACAATACCCAATCTAAAGCTTGCAGCCGATGCCAGTCTGATCCCAGTCCTGTCTGATCCGACCAATAACTCAAACTTGCAATCTTTTATAGATAGGTTGTTGACAAGCCATAACTTCCTTTTTTACACATGACAGTTACACACATCCCCTTTTGTCTGGAACATGGTTGCAAATTTCTAAGCACATATCGCAATATCCAGACTTACATCCTCATGTGGTTAGTATATTTTGTGGTTAAAAAAGGAATATTATATTAAACATTAAGAAAATAAACTTTCCATTCTTATTAAACTAAATTTCCCTCTTCATAAAGGTTACACCACTTAATATTATTATTGAAAATTATTCTTAAAACTTCATAGGGGTTTGGTTCACTTAACAATAGGCCTTTTCTTAGCAATAGACCCTTTGGCTTAATGGTTAACATTGTTATGTTGAGAATCATCTTCACCAGGACTTCTCACTGGATGGCCTCGTGTCCCCATGAGAAAAATTTGTAATGAACAGATGTATAATTTTAACTGTAATGCGGCTGTCCAATGAGTTATATATAGCCTGAGATGCTGCCAGACAGGCCCATGGAGTTGGGAAGATACAGTCTGCCGTAGAGAGGGGTTTAGGCTCCTGTTTTGCAACCATGTCTGTTCTAGGCGCTAGTCAAACATCAACCACGATGGCTCAGTCTATATAGTGTTGTAGAAGGAGCAAACTAATAGAAACAGGCCAAGAAGAAACAATTCATGTACCTTCTAATGGTATCACTATGAAGGGAGTCTCATAGTCCAGATAGACACATTCACCATGAGACTTATTAGTATTTTTTATTATTTGTGTTTTTTTAACACCCCAAAATTCCAATTAGGATTGAGGCCCCCTTGCACTAGATGTTGTATTAATACAAATGAGAATACACTTTTCCTTCCCTGAAGAATTTATAATCTAATTTAAATCAAAACATGATGAACAATAAGAGGGAAGAGGGATGGGAGAGGATAAAGGTAACAGTAATAAATTTATGCTTCACATAGGCCTGCTATCCTGGGGGCATCTGGGGAGCCACGTTAGCTCCAAGTGAAACTTAGAATAGCCTCAGGGCTGCTCTACCTTATCCCAGTTTATAACACTCTAGAGGCTGTTATTTTGGCAGGGATCTCTAGAGTGCAGCATTCTCCAGTCTTCCTCCCAACATAAATCCCTATGCTGGGAGGTTAGAAGGGTGTGGAGTAGAACTTGCTATTCTGGCTTGATGCCATTCATAGATTCTAAGGCCAGAAGGGACCATTGTAATCATTCAGGGCCCAACTACATGATTAGGGCATCTTTAAGTCCCCTTTGCACTGCACGCAACCATATGAAATATACGCATTGGTAGCACAAATTGTTGGCGTTGACAGGCTTCCACTCAATATGTGTCTGATCAAATGAGTGCTCATACTTCAGCAAATTGTAATCCTGTGGTGATAGATGGCTAAATTTGTTGTGCAGAAGACTAGATCCAGCATCAGATCATATGTGTGAGACACAGAACATGTTACTATTGCTGGTCTCAGATAAAAGTTCTGTATATTCTAATAAATATACATAGTTCTTTGGTGTCACACCCAGCATTGCACTGTGCTGAAAACATATTTGCCACCATTGTATCATACATCCTTTTAATAATTCATTTAAATCAATGAGAGTTAGGCACCTAGGCGCTTTCAAAACTCCCACTGAGTACCTTTTGACATTTTTTGGTCCCTAAATACTTCTGAAAACCTGTCTCTAAGGCCAGAATTTTCAAACATGACAGTTTAAGGTTAGCCTCCTCAATCCATATTTAGGCCCTTAAATGAACATGGTTTGATTTTTCAGAGGTTCTGAGCACCTATATAGCTCCTACTGATTTCAGTAGGTTTCAGAACTGTGGCCATATTCCTCCTAAGTAAATGTTTGCTCATTTAATAGTTCAGCTTTGTTTCTGTTTTAAGTGACAAACATAGAGTCTAACAGAATAGATATCAAGGCTTCAGAAGCTTTCTCAATTTTCTAGTACTAGAATTTCCAGGAAAAAGCCGGCAGTAGGTATCAATTATCCAAGTTAAAACATGTGTCTCTCTTGCTGTGCCTTCCACACTTCAATTTTTTTCTTTGAAACCGGATTCACAATTAGTTCAACCCAGTACTGCATCTTTTACTATATATTAATATTAATATCTCTGATTCCAGAATAAATTGTCCTCCGCCACAGCATTGTCCTGGAAAGGGCAGCACTTTTCAGCTCTGTCTCCTCTGTTTCTAATTGTCTCTCTTTTTAAAAAGTGAAATGTAAACCATTTTAATATTGAATGAACCTATTAAAGTCTTCACTTTGCTCGGGGTTAACAGTTCAAGTGGTCTGAAATTAATTTGGTGGTGCTGGCTAAGTCTTTATGTAGAACAGTATAGTATAGTCTATGAAACATCTCCAGATCTTTCTTGGTCTCTAATTGAGGCAGAACAAAGAGAAGGGTAGAAATAGAGGAGTAGTGGATTAGAAGAGAGAAAATGGAAGGAGAGAGAGGGATGCATGAAAGAGAAGGGTAGAATAAGGCTTTTTAAGTCAAGGATGAAGTCTCTGGTCTTGAAAGCTGTATCACAGATTCTTGCCCTGTCTGTTTGTGTATCTGACATTTTGTATTAACATTAGATGTTGTCATTGTTATGAGCCCAGCTATTTACTTAGTGACCACTGTACATGTAATTATGGCTACATAATAGTTTCCATTCCAATTTTCAAATGAGTGTTTTCAATCACTCATAATTTTCTGAAATGCTCACTTTTGGGACTGAAACGTTTCAGGGTTTGATGTACGTAAGGAGCATAGTAACTACACTGGGAAAGCTGCAAAGCAGGCCCTGCAGAACAAGTCCTGGTGAAGAGTCTAAGGTTGACCACCATCAGCTAACACATTTTAAAGATTCATGCAGGCAGACCTCTGAGTCTGTTGAGAGCCCTGTTGAAGTTAATGGAACTCTACACAAGTGCAAGGGTACACGCACATGTAGCTCCATCGCCAGCACCTCTCAGGATTAGGCCTTTCATTGAGAACTCCAGTGCAACGTTTTATTTTTGGTTATTTTTTAAAAATCCACATTATTTTAGCCATGAACTATCATCACTGGGATTTATGAGTCACTGACATTTTTCCTTTACACTTGTGTGTCCCAAAGAGCTGTTGAACTCAGTAACACAATGTCCGATGACCCATCACATGAGTAATAGGCGTACTGTATCACTAGCTTTATAATTAAAATACAGACAATACCCTAAGACTCAATGCTTTCCTTCTGACAGATGTAATATATTAATCAAATATTAATGATTACTACTAATTGCTATCCTTCTGCTATTAAGAAATTTAATTTGTTGCTATTAGTGATGATGATTTGTTAGTTATCCAAGGTTAGAAAATTTAATTGAGACACAAGCCTCTTTTACAAGGCAGTCCTGGCTAAGAGTTAAGCCCTTATTTGGCACAGAATTATGGACATGCTTAACATAAAGCAGTGTCAGTAGTATCTCTGAAGCCAGTGGAACTACTCACAGTACGTAAAGTTCAGCATGCACATTAATCTTTGCAGTATCAGGGCCTTATTTGGTTTTACTGTTGCCAATGCCTTCCCAGTGTAGAGTGGTTTTCATTGAAAAATCAACATTTACCATTACTTGCCTGGACCAGATTTTTTTTACTCATGTTGAGTAATATCTTACCCTGTGAATAATCTCTTTGTCATATGATTACCATAATATTTCACTATGCTATCTTTGGACTAGGAAATAACTGTGGTGCCTTAAATACCAAATCTTTGTGGGGTAATTGATAATAACTGTTGACATTTTAATTGTCATCAGTGCAGTGTTGCATACCAATGGTCTGATCCAAAGTCCATGAGAGTCAATGGGAGTTTTCTTGTTGACTTCAGTGTGTTTTGAATCAGGCTTGAAGTGGAGAAATTGGGCCTTATGTTCATAGTAACACATATGTAGAATCCTCAACAATGTAAGATTCTAACATTAACTTAAATTTTTCTTCAAGTAGGTGAATGATTGTGTTGCTGAGCTTTGTTCCAATTAAAGTATACTGTTCACAATTATTCACATTATGAGGAATGTGACTGGAACACGGGTAGAGGTCCTGCACAGCTCCTAAGCCACACAGTTTGTTCTGCAAAGCTTAGCTTCAGTCCTAATGGCAGCCATCTGCTGTTAAGGCTTCCCCCACCTCCTTCCCAAGATAGTGCTTTGTCCACAGGTGCCCTTCTGCTACTGCCAGCTCTGCATTAGGGAGCTGTGCAGTTATGATAGCCAGCCAGCTGCCAAGCTCACCTAACACTGTCACATAGATCTCAATTTGCTACATTATTCAGCATGGCTCTGACACATATATTGGGGGAATGGGGCCTCAGCACCTAATTATGCCCAATGAATCCAAAAGTATAATGGTAGCTATTAAAACCTTTACGAGTATTGCCACTGCAAGTAGATAACATTACTGCAGAATTTGTGGTACAGTGGGAATGCCGTTGAATGAATATTGTTTTAAAAGTGTCTATTTATTAACAAAAATCACAAAAAATCAAATAAATTAGGTGTGAATATATTTGTACGAATCAACCACCCTGCTCTATAGCATTTTGATTTATCTTTAAAATAGTCATTAAATAAGATCTTAAAAATACTAGGGCTGTCAATTAATCGCAGTTAACTCTCGTGATTAACTCAAAAAAATTAATTGTGATTAAAAAAATTAATAGCAATTAATTGCACTTATAAGAATAAAATACCAATTGAAATTTATTAAATATTTTGGATGTTTTTGTACATTTTCAATATTGATTTCAATTACAACACAGAATACAGAGTGACCAGTGCTCACTTTATATTATTATTTTTTATTACAAATATATGTACTGTAAAAATGACAAAATAAATAGTATTTTTCAATTCACCTCATACAAGTACTGAAATGCAATCTCTTTATCATGAGTGTAACTTACTAATGCAGATTTTTTTTGGTTACATAACTGCACTCAAAAACAAAACAGTGTAAAACTTTAGAGCCTACAAGTCCACTCAGTCCTACTTCTTATTCTGCCAATCACTAAGACAAACAAGTTTGTTTACATTGATGGGAGATACTGCTGCCTGCTTCTTATTCACAATGTCACCTGAAAGTGAGAACAGGCATTCACATGGCACTTTTGTAGCCAGCATTGCAAGGCATTTACATGCCAGATATGCTGAACATTCATATGCCCCTTCATGCTTCGGTCACCATTCCAGAGGACATGCTTCTATGCTGATGATGCTTGTTAAAAAAATAATGTGTCAATTAAATTTGTAACTGTACTCCTTGGGGGGGGGGGGATTGTATGTCTCCTGCTCTATTTTACCTGCATTCTGCCATATATTTCATGTTATAGTAGTCTTGGATGATGACCCAGCACATGTTCATTTTAAGAACACTTTCACAGCAGATTTGACAAAATGCAAAGAAGGTACCGATGTGAGATTTCTAAAAATAGCTATAGCACACAACCCAAGGTTTAAGAATCTGAAGTGCCGTCCAAAATCTGAGAGGGACGAGGTATGGAGCATGCTTTTAGAAGTCTTAAAAGAGCAACACTCTGATGCGGAAACTACAGAACCCAAACCACCAAAAAAGAAAATCAACCTTCTGCTGGTGGCATCTGACTCAGATGATGAAAATGAACATACGTCAGTCCACACTGCTTTGGATCGTTATCAAGCAGAACCCATCATCAGCATGGAAGCATGTCCTCTAGAATGGTGGTTGAAGCATGAAGGGACATATGAATCTTTAGTGCATCTGGCACGTCAATATCTTGCAACGCCAACTACAACAGTGCCATGTGAACGCCTGTTCTCACTTTCAGGTGACATTGTAAATAAGAAGTGGGCAGTATTATCTCCTGCAAATTGTAACCAACGTTGTTTGTCTGAGTGATTGGCTGACCAAGAAATAGGACTGAGTGGACTTGTAGGCTCTAAAGTTTTACATTGTTTTATTTTTGAATGCAGTTTTTTTGTACATAATTCTACATTTGTAAGTTCAACTTCATGATAGTGATTGCACTACAGTACTTGTATGAGGTGAATTGAAAAATATTTTTGTTTTGTTTTTTATAGTGCAAATATTTGTAATCAAAAATAAATATAAAGTGAGCACTGTACATTTTATTCTGTGTTGTAATTTAAATTAATGTATTTGAAAATGTAGTAAACATCCAAAAATATTTAAAATAAATGGTATTCTACTGTTGTTTGAGTGCAATTAATCATGATTAATTTTTTAATCGCTTGACAGCCCTAAAAATACTATCACATTTGTCAAAAAAGTTTTTGAGAAATGCTATCCAATCAGCTTTAGGCAATACTGTGAATAACCACTGTACTGTTAATTACTTACAGAAGCAAAATTGTGAAGATTAAAATGATTATGTATAAGGCCTTGATCATAATCTGTATCACTAATAAATGCAAACATTCAAAATAAATCTGTACTTCAGTGCATGTTTAAAAACATCAAAAACTGGCATCATTTCAATGGTGAATGTGTGTGATCCCTTTGTAGGCAGTCTGGAAAGTGTTTTGGGTTCCCTCAGGATGAAAGGTGTTTCATGAAATAAGGTATTAATTTGATTTAAACATTTGTTTAATGCTAAATGTTACAAAACTTCTACCATTTTATTTTCTGACAGCAGCGAACTCTGATAATTATGTTCTATGCAAAATATAATATTCTGGTTTACCTTTCCTGTTTGGATTAAACACCAGAATTTTCATTTGCTGTCATAGTTGTCATGGTCTTTTGCTCATGCCACATTATTGAAAAGTGTGCTTTATAGACACAGCCTACACCTTCATCTGCTTAGAGCAGATTAAAGAACCTGTCCTTATAAAACGAATAATTACACGAGCGATTTTAATATTTTTGTTTGCTTTTAGAAATGAATTAACTACCTCCCTGACAAAAAAACTTCGTATTGGTGGAAAGGATGGGCCTGGACCAAAATCCTGGCTCTGAATATCTCAGAGTTTTCTATGTGCATGTGAGAGTTTTGTGGCTTGAAGCTGTCTCTAAATAGAATGTTAGTAAAATGCTATACTGGGCTGGCTGGATACATGGCCTTTTTCCTCCCCTTCCTCATCAGTGTGTGAATAAAACCACAAAGCTGGCTACAGGACAAGGGAAGCGCTTTGATATTGGTAGTGTATAGTGATGAACCAAGTTCCTTATGTATATGCACCTGTCTCATTTAGCTTTGCTTTCTACTGGCTGCAGACTCCAGAGGAAGGAGCCTCTACGTCCATCTATGCAGCTGTCTCACCAGAGCTGGAAGGAGTTGGTGGCATCTATCTTTACAATGAGCAAAGGACAAAATCTACTGATGTATCGTATGATGAAGAGCTGCAGCGAAGGCTCTGGACTGAAAGCTGCAAGATGACTAGGATTTCTGATGTAGGTAGCAGAGATCTCTAAAAGTAGCCACTTCCAACTGGGTGAATGAAATGTGTCCAACAAGCATCCTTACCTGACTCCTTGCAGCATGAACCATCATCCTGGAATTCACTGTTCAATTCCAAAGGCAAATGTGAACAGTGCTGCTTTTCACTTGAACCCATAGTCTGCTAGGGAGTCAAGGGGAAATATTCCCACAGAAATGTGTATAGGGTGATTTTACATTTAACCATCGGTTTTGTAATCATGATGTTTTGGTCTGTGATTAAAAAAATCGTTAACCTTGTGCAGAATTGTGTTTTTCCGTTTTTATGGAACAAGAGGAGACTGTCCCTTGTGGGACTGTTATGTCTGAAAATCAGCTCTGCAAATCTTGCAAATATAACTCAATCCACTTTTTATCAGTTCTGAAAATTTAGGGTTTCTTTCCTTAAACTTCTTAAATCCTGTCAACACTTTATAATAAATGACAGTTTTAGGCTCCACAGCAATCCACAAAACTTCTCCTGAACCCGGTAGGTGCCTAAACCAGCAGTGGAGTGTCTAAGTTTTCAGGGTAAAAGTCCCCCTCACCTATGTTTCTGCGTCTAAGCATGTCCACTGCTGCATCTCCCTAGGTATCCAGAGGACTATTGCCCACCCAAGCCCCAGAGTAATCTGCAAATCCAGGGAAGATAGGTGATCTGATGAGTGATGGTACCACCCAGTGGTGCCCATCTTCTAACTTTTAGCCCTATGGTTAGAACACTTGCCTGGAACGTGGGAGGCCCTGGTTCAATTCCCCCCTCTCTGCCTGAAGGGGAGAAAGAATTTGAACAGGGGTCTTCCACCTCTCAGTGGTGCTCTAAACGTGGGGCTATGGGATATTCGGATGTGGGATGCCCTCAATCTCCCCTGTTGAAGCTGTTCCACTGTGGATAAATAATGATAGGTGATTGATTAAAGCAGGGGGACTGAACCCAGGGTTTCCCACCTCCTAGGTGGGTGGACTAACCACTGAACTATAGAGTCATTCTCTCTGGGTACGTCTACACTTACTTCCTGGTTCGGCGGCAGGCAATCGATCTTCTGGGATCGATTTATCGCGTCTTGTCTAGACGCGATAAATCGATCCCGGATCGATCCCGGAAGTGCTCGCCGTCGACGCCGGTACTCCAGCTCGGCGAGAGGAGTACGCGGCATCGACGGGGGAGCCTGCCTGCCGCATCTGGACCCGCGGTAAGTTCGGACTAAGGTACTTTGAATTCAGCTACGTTATTAACGTAGCTGAATTTGCGTACCTTAGTCCGAAGTGGGGGGTTAGTGTGGACCAGGCCTCTGTCTCTCACCCAATGACTGAGTATTTAGTGGAACAGTCAACTTCAGGGTAAGTGATTTTTGGTTAACAAGAGCTTGGTAAATGCCTGGTGTATTATGTTGCCTGCCTGATACATCCACTCAGCAGAATCTCAAAGGGATGGGTTTTTTTGTCCGTTTTGTTTTAAGAAAGTTTTTATCCCTCATGGTTACAAAGAAAACCTTTTCAATGTGAACGGAGTGTTGTCTCCAGCCAGCCTGAACCCTGACTCTTTTAGTGGTGTGTACTCCATCCTACTTCCACCTCATGAATCATATCTCAAAAGCAAAATGATGACACTTCGAATGTCAGCAATATTTCATTGCTAATTTTTTAATGGATGGGATGAGAAGTGGGTGGGAGTGGTGGTCACACTGTGGGATTGGGAGTTGCTGCTGGAAAAGAACTACAGAAAAAAAGAAAGGCAAGTCACAAAAGTCTCCTGAGAGAAAGGAGGATGGGAAAAGAAAACTGGCAGAGGGCAGAAATGTCAGTGGTCCCAAAAAGGATCATATTTTCCCTCTGGGCTGTGAGAGGTGTGATCTAGCCCTGGGTGTTTTCATTTCTTATTTGCAATGGTTAGCAGCAGGCAATTTATCATCCAGTCACTGTAGCACTTTCCCTATGTCACTGGCTGATTTTTTTTGGAAGGGAATGTAGTGCTTGTGAAATGTGCCAGACTGACACATTGGGAACTAAATTCCTCTCTTTATTCACAGATCAGGCACAGAATGCAGTGGAGGGTGTTAGCTAGCGAGCATTTTATATTGCCGTATTGTTCCCACAGAATATCATTGTTGGCAGAAGTACTTCCTGAATTTACACATAACAGAAGGGACCATATGAATCCCTGTTGTAACTCCATTGAAGCCAGATGAGTTTGCCCCATGGTGACCAGGAGACTGCAAAATATTTATCTTCAAGGGGAATTCTTTCCCCACATCACATTTTAAAGTTATTTTAAGATGCTTTAAAATAATAGAACTTCAGTTGGGATTGTTGGTCTCAAATAATTTCAGAATTTGGTTTATATTGTACTTGGAATCAACAGCTCCTGCTTCCACTTGCTGTTTCAGATGGGAGAAGGCTCCTCCGATTAGAAGAGCTCCTAGGGGGCTATGATGGGCCGAGTCTTTGATTGGCAGGTACTTTGCCTGTGATATAGGACTGTTTCTTTGTGCTTCTCTTTCTATGGCCTGCGGTAGAGGATCCCCAAATTTCACAGGCTGATGGACCTGGCAGACTCCCAGCTGCAAACAGGAGAGGTGGGGGCACAGACACAAGCTGATCTGCCAGTTGCCAGAATAGAGTCATTCTCTTTGTCTGTCACCCAGTGACTAAGGTATTTAGGACTTGTCTACACTGGCAAGTTTCTGCGCAGTAAAGCAGCTTTTTGCGCTCAAATTGCAGATATGTACACGCTGCCAAGCCACTTTGTGCGCAGAAACTCCTCAGTTGAAGTGCTGCAAAAAAACCCATCTCGACGAGAGTCGTAAGGCTATTTGCAGAGGCTCCAGGGCTCTGTTGCCAGTGTAGACACCTGATTGCTTTCTGCACTGTAATTGGCCTCCAGAGCTGTCCCATAATGCCTCAAGTGACCGCTCTGCTTATTGTTTTGAACTTGGCTGCCCTGGAGACATGCGCCCCTCCCCTTTCAACGCACCGTTTCTGACAGCTGTTGTGTGCTGTGCTGATCTGCTGCTTTCGTGCTGTGCTGATCTGCTGTGCTGATCCGGGACACAAAGCAAACCATTAATGTGGAATGCTTGTGCTGTTGAACACAGAGGCAGGTGTGTGTAGGGTGACCAGATGACAGAGGTGAAATATCGGGACGTGGGGGGAAGGGGGGACGGAGCCAAAAAAAACCAAGCCGGCGGCAGAGCAAAACAAAAAAACCCGCCGGAGCACAGGAAAAATTGGTGGGGGCTGAGAACCCACCGGCAGCTCCACGCCCCGCCCTGCCCCTCCCCGCACCAGCTTGCCTCTGCTCCGTCTCCACCTCCCCCCTCGGGGAGGGAGGGGTGCAGCACACAGAGCCCCCCCCGCCCCCAGCCAGAGGGACCTGCCAGGGGGCCAGGTGAATCCCAGCAGTGCTAGTCTTACCTGGAGCAGCTCCCAGGAAGCATCCAGCAGGCAGGTCCCGTCCCTCTGGCTCCTAAGGTCGCGTGGGGCGGGGCGGGTCAGGTCGGGTTGAGGGGAGTGGGGGGCTCTCTGCCCGCTGCCAGCTGCCGGCACCTACAAGCCCCACCCCTGCAGCACGCAGCGCAGATCTCCTCACTGCCTCTGTGCGTGCCTGGGGAGTGGGGCTGCAGCACTCTGCAGGCTCCGGCGGGCGGGCGGGCACCGGGAGTTCAGCTGCGCTGCCCCAGGGCCCAGGAAGAAGAGGTGAGTGGCGCCGGCATCGCCGGCTTGCATCCTCCACCAGATGGTCCCCCGATATCAGGACAAAGTGCCGATGTAAGGTCGGGACGCGGGACAAGTCCCCTAAAATCAGGACTGTTCCGATAATATCGGGACATCTGGTCACCCTAGGTGTGTGTGTGTGTGTGTGTGTGTGAGAGAGAGAGAGAGAGATTGCTGTGCAGAGAGCCCAGGGAGGGAGGCGGGGGCTGATGTTGGGGTTTCCCCCCACCCTGCCTCAGGACTAGTTGCTTCCTGCCACTGTCTGAACTTACAAGACAGCATGCTGACACTCTCTGTCCCCCAAAACACACTGTCTCTCTCCCCGCCCTTCATACACACACACTCTCCCTGTCACACACTCTTCCCCACCTCCCACCTCCGCTTCAGTTGGAAAGCAGCTGGCAATGTAGTAGGATGCACATGGAACTGGGATTGGGAAACATGCTGTGCCTGCCCCATGAGGCATTGCAAACCCTTCCCAAAGCACCTTGCGGCCAGTGGGATAGCTACCACAATGCACTGCTCTCTTTGCCGTTGCAAGAGCTGCTTATGTGGATGCGCTCCAGCGTCACAAGAAGCACAGTGTGGACACGCAACAGTGGTTTAATTCCAGCGTTTTAATAAAAGTGCTATAACTTGTGGTGCAGAAACTTGCCAGTGTAGACATACCCTTAGTGGAACAGTCAATCTCAGGGTAAGTGAATTTTGGGGAGGTGGAGCAGGAGGATTTTCAGCTCTTCAGTAGCCCAGCTCCTTCCCCAGTACAAATGTTTGCGCTTTCTCTTCCTCATGATACTGGCAGCTTCATATTTCCCCAAACACTCCTTGCCTCTGTGTGCCTTTGGGCAAGAGAGTAGCTGAGGACTTTGGGAGGTGCTCTGATGCTACTTCCCCATCTTCATCAGGTGACGGCATCATTAGAGATGGGAATTGCTTTCACTTGACTTGTAGCAGCAGATCTGGACATTACACTGATGCTGTTTTAGACACAGGGTTCAATGACTGTTTCCCCAAAAATAATGAGCTTGGCAGCTCTTGCTATTGGCAGTAAAACCAAGTCTGATACTCAGAGACCTTTCACGTTTACAACATTGCCTTTGATAAAACAGTCTTCTGATTGTGTAAACCCGTAAGCTTTCACTTGAAGAGTTCAATGGTTTTCTTTCATAAAGATGGATGGTTGGTTTCCAAATAGAGCTGTGATCCCTCCTTTTATACATGCCCTAGAATCCTTTGCCAGCTCCTGTGACAACTCCTTGAAAGTATCATGGTAGCTGACACTCTGGGGTATATTTTGGTCCAGGGGTGCTGGAGCCATTTTTACTGTGAGGGTGCTGAGAGCCATTGAACTTAACTGTAAACCTGTATATGATGGAAATCATTTTAAGCCAGGGGGTGCTGCAGCACCCTAATTCCAACACCTATGTTTTGGTCTGAGAAAAGAGAAAAGTCAGGGCATAAGTAATGGACCCACAAGAGAGACGAAAGGGAGGTGTCCTGCTGCCTCACTCCAGAAAGCAATGCACTATATCTCATAGACTTTAAGGCCAGAAGGGACCACAATCATCTAGTCTGACCTCCTGCACATTCTAGGCCACAGAACCTCACCCACCCACTCCTGTAACAGACTCCTGGCCTCTGGCTGAGTTACTGAAGTCCTCCAATCATGATTTTAAAACTTCCAGTTACAAAGAATCTACCATTTACTCTAGTTCAAAACAGCAAGTGACATGTGCCCCATGCTACAGAGGAAGCCAAAAACAAACAAACCAACCAACCCTAGGATCATGTCAATCTGACCTGGCGGGAAATTTTGTTCCTTCCTGATCGCAAATGTGGCGATCAGTTAGATCCTGATGGTCCCATCAGCCAGACACCTGGGAAAGAATTCTCTGTAGTAACTCAGAGGACTCCCCATCTAGTGTCCCATCTCCCGCCATTGGAGGTATTTGCTAAAAGCGGTCATGGATGAGCCATATGCCGTTGTAGACAACCTCATCATACCATCCACTCCATAAAATTACCAAGCTCAGTCTTGAAGCCAGCTAGGTTTTTTGCCCCCACTGCTTCTCTTGGAAGGCTGTTCTAGAACTTCACTCCTCTGGTGGTTACAAACCTTTGTCTAATTTCAACTGTAAACTTGATTATGGGCCAGTTTATATCCATTTTCTCTTCTGCCAACGTTGGCCCTTAACATGGGTGATCTCCCTCCTTGATGTTTATCGTTCTGATAGATATATATCAGAGCATTTGTATCTCCCCTCAGCCTTCATTTTGTTAGGCTAAACAATCCAAGCTCCTAAAGTCTCCTCTCATAAAGTAGTTTCTCCATTCCTCTTATCATCCTAGTAGCCCGTCTCTTGAAGAGAAAGCTGGGGAACAAGAAACCACCGCAGGCAAGTCCCAGCAGGGCAAGGACACAGAAATATAATGTTGAACCTCTGGCTGCAGCAAAATGGTAAATCCCATGGCAAAATTCTCCATTTCATGGTATTATGAAAAAGACTCCGATTCCATGGCCACAGAATTGCAAAATCCACCGGGCATTGATTTGGATGAATGGTTCGGTTCACACCTCTTAGAGCTATTGTTTCTGTCTGTCTGCAGGTTCAGGCATGGATCACTACCTCTGATTATATTTGGTCCATTTCTACCAGTGCTTAATTGAAAAAGGCAGTGACTTTACCATGGCATGTCTAAATAAGGCACCCAAATATCACAATGACGGGCACCAATAAAGAAACTAGATCGAAAGAAATTTAGGATGGACTAGAACAAAGTGGATCTGATACAACACTGTACTACTTCAGTTTTATGTGGCTGTGACTCCATTTAGTGTAATACCGTATTGTATCAGCCTCATTAGCTGTAATAGACATTCCCCAAAACTGTAATTTTGCTCAGTGGTGTCATGTCTGGGGCATAGGTGGCCACAGCTAATGGCTGGAGCAGGAGTCAGGCCTAGTGGTTGAAGCAGGAGATGGGAGCCAGGAACCAGAGCCAGCAGTCAGAGGAAGAGTCAGGAACTAGCAGTCAAGTCCTGCTTAACTTAAAGCCGGAGTCAGGAGTAAACAGCAAACCAAGGCTGATGCAGAACAGAGATGAGACTGGGACCAAGGCAGGCACAGAGTGATCACAACTGTGGGCATACACATTGAGCAGCCAGCAGTCTGCTGCTGTTGAGTTTAAAAGCAGGCCTGCTTGACTCCTGTTAGCCAGTCAGGTGGGCTGGCCAATCAGCTGGTCCTACCACAACTCAGCGGAGCCCTTTAATCTGCTTGGAGGCCGGGCTCACTAGTCCTCAGGTTCAACTGAAGGAGCTCACTCCTGTCAAGAGGTTTGACTGAGCAGTACTTCAAGCTGTTTTTACAAATAAAACTTTGTTAAACTGAAGTTAAGGTTGAGATCACAGGTCAGTAATTTAAGGGTAAAAACATAACAGTGATGTAATCTCCAAAACCATCTATCATTATTAGAAGTAGTAGTATTGTAGAACCTGGGAGTCCCAGTCATGGACCAGGACCCCATTGTGTCAGGTGCTGTACAAATATAGAACAAAAAGACAGTCCATGCCCCAAAGAGCTTACAATCTAAACAGACAGTTGGGGGAGTACAAGTAAAAAATGAGACAATATTGGTCAGCATGATAGGCAGTGGTCTCAGCACACCAGCGGCAAACAGTCATTACAAACCTAAGCACACATTTTTAAAAAATCTAACCATATTAAGGTATAGAAAAGCACAGCTAAGGTACTCAAATAACCTTAACTATGCCCTGTAATGACACCATGCCATAAATATACAATTATAATTAGTTCATAGTAGTGTTTATAATTCTAGATTAATTAAACTGATTTTTAAAGACACATTAGGTTTTTTTCTTTTTTTTCTTCCTGCGGGTGTCATAATCTCTATACTGTTAGGGGCACCCATATTAACTGAGGGCAATTTGGCTTCACTCCTATTAAGGGTAATGGGAGGCAGATGCCATTTGGAAGAGGGCAACTATATCTTCAGTCCCATTGAAAACAATAGGAGACGGCAGCCCTTTAAAGAAAGCAATTTCTTCATGGAATTCTCTATAAAAGATTGTTATTTGCCAGCTCCCATTGAAGAAGAAACTTTCAGTTATAAAGAATAACTGCAAAAAATGACCATTAATCCTTATAAAAAATTACCATCCGCATAAGCTTTCAGTGAATTTTAACTAGGTTGAAGGTTGAAGAGTCAGAATTATTATTTAATTACTGAGATTATTCAGGACAAAAGAAAATGGGTCTGACACAAGGTGCTAAATTTCTTAACAGACCTCTTTATAAACTAATTTTAACTCTGAAACTAACTAATTCATTTGTAAATTCTCAGAAAAATAGTTCTATACTCAAAGAATTAGCGCTGTCATTTCAGGGAGGCTACACTGTGTTCTTCATGCATAACGAAGTGGTTCATATATAACAAAACGTTGTAATCCCTGCTTAATTGCAAAACTCATGTCAACCTTAGCTATATAAACTCAAGCAGCATTTCCATAATAATGTAATTTTATAAATAACTGAACTTTTTGCTGTTCATTAATGAAGAAAAAGAGTGTGTAAGTACTGAACTATATATATAACCATATATATACAACTAATGAATGTACTTTATACTTCAATTATTTTGCACATCTATCAAATTGCTTTCATACATGACCAGAACTATGTATGGTACAGTCACAAAAGATAGTCTTTAGGACTGAGCATCAGCTTTATAGAGGTCTGGTACTAATGTACGGCACTGCAAGCCTGAAACACTGTAACACTTCACAAATCCCCATACTGAAAAGGCAGTCATCTTCAAGCAAGGAATGACTCTTGTACCGTTCTGGCCTTAGATTGTTCCTGGTCATTATATGACGTTACTTATGCTCCAGCAGCTAAATGGGAGACACACAAAAGTTAGCATTCCTTTGCTGCGTGAGCTCTTCAACTCAGGTGGGATAGAAAAGTCTGAGATTTCTGATCAATAATTTTAAAAAGGACACAGGTAGACATACTAAGAGCATCAGCACAATGACATTTCTGATGCTACCCACATGGTCATTGCAGACCTTAAGCACGTTGCATGGTACCAGCCCACAGGAGGCAGGTAAGTCACTTTAAAAAAAAATCAATATTGTTTGATTTTCCAACTTTAATTTATTTATATATATTTTTAAAATAAACCAAAGTAGCTCCATGCTGCAGTAGGATTCTCTGGTGAGTGAACACATAGCCTAGTGGACACAACATAACCCCACTTGTAATGTGCTGACCACCAGGGACCCTATCAAAAAAGAAAGGAAGTCCCAGGTTTGTGCTGAATGGCCTTCTCAGCCTGGCTTGTTGAGGGCAACATAGGTTCCATGTCACCTATTAAGTCTTTTTAAGTATTGTTCACAGAAGAATACTCAGCAGATTTCTTCTAGGCAAAGGCGATAGATTAATTTTAAGGTGATAAGTGAAAGGAGCAGAAGGGAACGGTTGGGTGCTGTACATTTTTAATATGTTTAGGTGAATGTAATGCTCCCGAAAGGTCTTAGAATAATATCTTTGAGGGCTAATGTCTCCCGTGTAGCCACAAAGCAGATAAAGCTTGGACCATTGCAAACTTCCCCTCACTTCCTGCACATGTGCCCGCATCATTGCCAAGGAGGGGACACCTCAAGGAGTAAGAGGGTAATGTAGTGTCCAAGTCAATGCAGGCTTTAACCTCTCTCCTGAGGCTTTCAACATGTGTTGACATCTGGCCTTTAGGAAATGGACTGAAGCCAACCATTCATTCCACACAGGTCATTTACCGCCTCTAGATGCTACCCACATGGTCCTTTATACAAACCCAGGCTGCATTGAAACCAGTGACCTAGAGGTGAAAGTCTCCATATCCCAAAACCCAGACTGCAAGTTATACAGGCCACTTGAGTCCTTTTAAATTTAATTACCAGGCCTTCATAGACGTGGGTGGTTTGTTGAAAGCTCACTTCTTCAAAGACAAACTGCAAGTAGTAGAAAATGGACAGGGTACTTATACCTCCCTTTCTAAGTGTATAGACTCAGAAGCATGGCATTTTCCTCCTGCCATGAAAAGCTGTGTAGTGCTTTATTCCTTGGCTTAAATGTTGGCCTTGAGTGGCGTCATGTGCAGAGGGTGTAACAGAAATGCCTGATTCATTCTGACTCGCCTCAGTCTGCCTACTAGTGACATCTATAATATCTCTCTGGATGTCCAGTTTTATCAATATGATGATCTCTGCAGTGCTAGTCTGCGTAGCTCCAAGGGCCGTGACTGTCTCCACTCCTTAAGGTATGGTAGGGTGACCAGACATCTTGATATTATTGGGACCATCCCGATATTAGGGGGTTTGTCTTATATAAGCAACTATACCCCCGCCCAAAGAAAGTGTCCTGATTTTTCACACTTGTTATCTGGTCACCCTAAGGTGTGGGTTAACAATCCTGAAGAAGAAAACTGTGTCTAAACTCTTGAGATAGCTATGGGCCATGTCCTGTATTCCCCATTCAGGCAAAGCTCCCATCCAAGGCAATGACAGGTTGGTCTGAGAAAGGAATGGAAGATTGGGTTCTATTAAGGTTAGATTATATTTTTTTGTGAAGTTCTGCCCTCTACACCCTCTGCTGAAGTCAATGAGATAGCACAAATTCTGAACTAGAATAGTGAGCACCTTACTGGAATAGCATAAGAAGTCATGAAAATATGTATTATTCATAGTTTAGTAATACCTAGAGGCCTCACTGACATAAGGCTCCATGGTATTTGGTACTATACACACATATATTAAATGATTACCCTTGCCCCAAAGATATTATAACCTGCAAGATCTACAATCAAAGGGCTTGTCTATGTGAACATTTACATGCTGGCAAGCTGGAATGTGCAACTATCCCACTCTAGCATGCCAGACTAACTGTTCATGTGGACCCTGCTGATGCACATTAGCAGTTTGTTAATGCGCTTTGATCTAATCCAATTTCAAAGAGGACTAGATCAAAGCACATTAACAAACTGTTACATGCATCAGCAGGGTCCACATGGACAGTTAATGACTTGGGAAAGCAAATACATTAAAAATTCCATGGAATCTAATTCTTCAGCCACAATTGCTTTGTTTATTACTTTATAACTTTTTTTGTCTCTCGCCTTCTTCCCCACCCTTTGCAGCTTGTCTGGGCTGGCATGCAGGTGAATGATTTCTTCCAAAGGTGACTCTCAAGGCCCATAAAGGGGCAGTCTGATCTAGTGGTCAGGAGTGGAGTCAGGGTTGTGTTCGGGAGTCACACCAAAAGTGAAAGCCAGAGTCAGAAACCATGCCAAGAGTCGGAGTCAGAGCCACACCAAGGATGAAGCTGGAGTCAGAAGTCATGATAACGGCCAGAGATAGAGTCAGCAGCGGGGTGAAGATGAGGAACAAGGAGCAGGGTGTGGTAGCAGCAGTGGGGATGAGGCATGGTAACAAGAACAAGGTGAGTCAGCAGAAGCCAGGAACAGGGACTTGATATCAGGAGTGTAGACATCAGTAGGCCTAGCAATTAACTGCTCAGACGGGGTGAAACAGGAAGCTTTATACCCAGTGGTGTTAGGGTTGCCACCTTTCTAATTGATGGTAACCGAACTCTGAGACCCTAGCCCTGCCCCACCTCTTCCCCCCAAGACTATGCCTCTGCTCTGCCTCTCCCCTGAGGTTCCGCCCCCTGCTCTGCCTCTCCCCCGAGGCCCCGCCCCCATTGCTCGCTTCTCTGCACCGCTCCCCACTGTCGCTTGCTGGATAGTCTCAAGGAGCCTGCCTACAGGTAGGAGGCAGCCCCTTCTGATCAAGGGCTGGCATGGGTTAATGATCTGGTGCCTCCCTCTCCTCACAGTAACTGGGCTTTTGGTTCGGTTGCCATTAGGGTTACCAGGTCCCTGAAAACCGGGCACTTGGCAACCCTAAATGGCACCCGGACACAGAAGCCAAAAACCGGACTGTCCGTGTAAAACCCATACAGGTGGGAACCCTAGGTAGTGTCCAATCAGCAGTCTGCTGAGTTAGCAGGTGTAGCCTCTGGTGGTGGGGCATTAGCTGCAGTTTCCTCATCTGACCTTGCAGTGTGCTGATGCAGCAGGCAAGAGTCTTGCTTTGCAATCCTGCAGGGCTGCATTTGAGACCTGTGGCACCTGATGTTGACAGAAACAAGGTTTTATACTGTACATCAGCATGGCATGACAACACTCCCAGCATGACACTAGAATTCCCTCTTTGCTGTGTTGGGTCCTCTTCCTCAGAGGCTAAATTCTGGCTGAAAGGGAACCACCTTTCCTTTTTGGAAGAGAATTATTTTTACACAGTTCTGTACCATATTTCCCACAGTATCTAGGTAATACACAACTTCTTAATTCAAGCCTTGCCATATTATGGTAACACAGCAGAAATCTGTATTGCTGATATTTCAGCTCTTCCTTATTCTCCAGAGAGCACTGGAAGTAGAGCTGCCACCCTGAGGGAAATTGCAACATTCTGAAATTTCTTTTCATCTGAAAGCAGGCTGACAAGTTGAAAATTTGAAAGTTACCATGGAACAGAAATTCTGAAATATTTTGATTTGGTTTGATAATGTTTCATTTTGATAATGTCAAAACATTAGACTATATAATATTATACATTAAATACTTTACATTATAATAGTTGTATAATATTAAAATTGATTACAAGTTTTAAAAAAGTTTTTGAAAATTAAACATAAATGCCAATTGTGAAAGTCAAAACAACACTCCATTTCAATTCAAATTGTTCAAAATTGACACAGGCCCATGAAACATTGAGATCTAGATGAAACAGCATTTTTCTATGGAAAACTGTTGTATTGAAACAAAATGTACCAGCTCTAACTTAAAGCCTTTAAGGAAAGGCAATTCTATATCCTTCATTCCTGTTCTGAAAATAAAAATCTTCACCTTTAATTCTTGGTTGGAGGATATTTTTCTATCAACAGAGGGAAGAATTAATTACACAGAAGTCCTTCTACAATACAGTTGATTCTACGGCCTCATCTCTTCTGCTGCTGTTGCTGGAACCTATCAGAGACATGGTAAGGATAAGGATGAAGTAAATGTTTTTCTCGTTACCACATATATATTGTTCTCTTGTTCCTGCTATAAAGTCTACATCCAAAACATAGAAAGAAAACAAGATGGGGGACTCCAGAGGTTACTGTGAGGGAAAATGGTGCATACAATGTATAGAGAAAAGCCAAAGCAGTGATCCAAATCTTAATCAGACCAAGCATGTCTCATCCCTGCTGTGTTCGGTCTTCAGAGCTCTGTGAAACTCTGTCTAATGCCCTCCTTTGGTAACTCTGAAGGTCACAAGACTTGCTGTCAGCAACATGAGAGATAATTTAAGTTCCAGCTATTAGGGGATTTGCCTTAAATGACTCTTTCTTTTATATATTTTTTTCTTTTCATTTTCTACACTCTTCTAACCATAATTTCCCAATAGATAGTAGCACAAAGTGATGGCAATCTTCATCAGAGCTGAAAAGGTCAGATTCTGAGTGATGGCACTTTTGAAACTTCATCAGCTTAATTCATTTGCAAATACAGGGGACATCGTTTTGGTTTTATTTCAAAAACGCTCAAGCTGGATAACGTACTCTGTGGCTTTATGCACATTTTGAGCCTACAAAACTGTGCAGATATTGTGTTCTCCCAAATCAAAAAGCAGATCTGGTTCATTTGTCAAACTAAATTAACTCGACTTCTGTAATTTCGCATTTCCTGGAAATTCCAATTACATGACTTAATTCTAGTGACTGTATTAGATGTGTTGGGGCATTTCATTCAGACACAGGCTCTTCCTAAAGGCCCCAATTCAGCAAAGTACTTAAGTATGCGCTTATCTTTAAAGAGAAGCTTGAGCCCAGTCCTATTCAGCAAAACACTTTTAAGTATATTCTTAAAGTAAAGTGCATGCTTAAGTTCTTTGCTGAATCAGGACCTTAGTGCATATCACTGGAGTTAGGGAAAGGTTGACAGAGGATAGAATCACATTCAAGAAGGCAGGACGTGCAGCAGAAATAGGAACTGATGCATCCAATATCCATATGCAATTGGGAGGGACACACATCTACTCCATGCTTGAAAGAGGCTGCTACAAATGCCAAAAGATGTTTTTCTTAACATTATCCCTCAGCCATTTACTTCACTACTGCAGTTTAGTCAGTAAATCTTGCTGTCTGCATAATGTTTGCAGATGAAAACACCAGGGACACTTAAGTATTTAAAAAAAAAAATCACACAGCTCCACTAGTAAATATGTATTACCACCACAAAAGCTTACTAGTGATAGAGATCACGGAGTGTGGTGAGAAGGCCTTCTGTTGGCAAAGTATTATAAACTGATGATTGTTATTTGCATGTACTTGATTATATGCAGTATTACAAGAAAATTGAAAGATCTACGCCCATTTACTTTACAAGAATGAAGATTGGAGAGTAATTACTGTATGTCAATAGAAAATTGTTTATTTTCATGAATGGAAAATAAATTCAGGGCTGTTTGGACTTCAGATGTTGGAAATGGAGCTCATTTTCTGAATGAAGATGAATGAATAGATTTTCTTCTATTTTTTCTTATTTCTTCTTCCATTTTTAATAAGATTTTTGTTAACTAGATGTGATATATTGAACTGATTGCTCAGCACTGAAGTGACAGAAGCTTTAGAATACACCTCTTGAGATAAAATCCTAATTTATTATTATTTTTTTAAAATGGGATTTGTTTTCCTTCTAAAAACATAACTGATTTTCCAAAAATCTCCAGCTGGCAGAATAGAAACATTTTTCTCTCCTGATTGCAAATTGCCACTTTTAAAATGGCATAGCAGTGACATTCAATACTAATTGCTTACAGCTGGCCTGGCTTTTAACTTTCATTTTTTTATTAAAATAACACTATATTCATACTGTTATATTTTCAATACAGCTTTTCCAATACCGAGTGCAAATTATTAGACATATTTGTTAGTTGCTTGAGGCGTCTTACTATTTTTTGAGGCCAAGCAAAATTCAAAAAGCCCCTTTTATGTTGGCCCAAATGCATTATGGACTTGATGCTGCAATATACTAAGCAATGTAGCCTGATCCAGAAAAAATACTTAAGCATATGCTTAAATGCATAAAATTAAACATGTGAGTAGTCCCACTGACAATGGAATGAGTAGTCCCACTGACAATGGATTATGTGTGTTGTTGGAGTGGGCTAGAGTGCACAGCATCCTGCATGATTGACTCTGGCTGGTTTTTTGGTTTACCCTATCATTAGGGCCCTACCAAATTCATGCCCATGAAAATGCTTCATGGACCATGAAATCTGGTCTCCCCTCATGAAATCTGGTCTTCTGTGTGCTTTTACCCTATACTGTACAGATTTCACGGGGGGAGACCAGTGTTTCTCAAATTGGGGGTCCTGACCCAAAGGGAGTTGCAGGGGGGTCACAAGGTTATTTTAGGGCGGTGTCACCCTTACTTCTGTGCTGTCTTTAGAGCTGGGAGGCCGGAGAGTGGTGGCTGCTGATTGAGGGCCCAGCTCTGCAGGCAGCAGCATAGAAGTAAGGGTGGCAATACCATACCATGCCATCCTTACTTCTGCGCTGCTGCTGGCAGCGGTGCTGCCTTCAGAGCTGGGCTCCCAGCCAGCAGCTGCCACTCTTCAGCTACCCAGGTCTGAAGGCAGCAGTAAGTAAGGGTAGCAGTACCACCCCCCCACACAATAACCTTGCGAGCCCCCCACAACTCCTTTTTGGGCCAAGACCCCTACAACACCATGAAATTTCAGATTTAAATAGCTAAAATCATGAAATTTATTATTTTTAAAATCCTATGGCCGTGAAATTGGCCAAAATGGACCATGAATTTGGTAGGGCCCTACCTATAATAGAGGGGGTTCATTTATACCTATTTATATGAATTTTTGGATGTCAGTGATACCTTCCAAATCTGACAAGAGACACTTCTAAAGTTCAATAACACTAATTCTTTCCTTAATCACCCATAAGGATGTAAACACTAAGGCACTGATCCTGCAAGCGTGTGAGTAGCCCCATTGACTTCTCTGAGACTACTTGTGGGCTTAAAGTAAAGGACTTGCTGAACTGTTTGCAGGATACAGTTTGTTTTCTGGCCTGTGGCAATATATTTCAGTTCTATTCTTAGTACTTAGCTCTTCAGTATTCAGTTTCACCAAACTTCCTCTCTGTGGCTCTGGAACACCACAATCGAGGGCAAACATTTAACTTGACTTGAAATCTGTATTCTTTATGTGAAGCCCATAAACCTGTAGTAATGGGAGCCCCTCACTCACCCAATATCTTGATATTAATAGGCCCAAACAAAAGTGTAGGCTTATTAATGACCTAAAAGGAAAATTACTTAAGAATCGGTAGACCAAACTTTTATGTGAACACAGGAGGTTGATTATTATGGAGGGAAACTAAGAACATTGTGATGCTTTGCACAAACTAATTTTTCACCAACAAACTCACCACCTTCGTTAACTGCTGTCTCCTATGCTGCGATGTTTGTTTAGGAGAGCTGAAGAGTGGATGGATTATTTTATGGTTTAGCACTGGGCTGGGACTCAGGAGACCTGGGTTCCGGTACTGGCTCTTCCACAGGTTTTCTGTGTGACTTTGAGCAAGTCACTTAGGCCAAGATTTTCAGAAGTGATTTTGGGTCCCCAGCTAGAGACACCATTAAGGGACCTGATGTTCAGAAGGTGAGGAGCATCTGACAAGTGCTCAGCACTTGACCTCTGAGACTCCTTCCACATGTTTCAAATTCAGCACCCAAAATCATTAGTCACTTTTGAAAATCTTGGTCATAATTTCTTTTTGCTTTGGCTCCTCCTTTGTAAAATGGGGCTAATAGCTCCATGCACACACTGTCACAGGTTGTACCAGTCCATTTAAGAATGTGAGGGAAGCCTCTGGGGCTCCATTATCCTGTTTTGGAAGACAATGAAGGAAGTGGTGTCAGAAAGGCGAGGAGTAGAGGATTTAGAAAGGATTTAGGATTTAGAAAGGCAGACTCAAATTGCTGTCTTTCTTTCTAACTCACCTAAGAGTAGAATGAACTGGAGCTCCCCTCACCTGCCAGTAAATGGGAAACTCCTGGAAGTCAGTCCCACTGCTTCTGGGATTTGTACGCTACTCTGACAAGACATACTGGTGTGGAGCTTCCTTCCTTTCAGGAAAGAGACTATGGGAGGAATTGTAGCTGCTGAGAGTCTTTCCTAGAAGCAGGGAAATATATTTGGTTTGGGCCCTGGGTTTTGCTGGGGAAAAGAAAAGCCTGGGAGATTTATTTCATTCATTCAGGGAAAGTTCATCAGCTTTTGAAAGGTCTCTGCAGACATGGCTTTTTGTTGTTGATTGTTTGACCTTCTACACACACTTAAGGCACTAATAATGCTGAAGACAACCCCACGCTTAAGACAACTTGGACAGAAAAAAGGATTAACAAACATTAAAGATATAATATAAGATGATAGACTGGCCTCCTTCAATTACATGTGTAACAAATATCAGCTACCACTGTCTCACAGTTCCTTCTTTCAACGGTTGTGCTCAAGGATTCATGCAAGGATAGGGGACAATTGGTCTGTTTCAACTCTCGCACTCTAGAAGTACATGTTAAGAAATATATGGAAACAAAAGTCACTTTGTAGGAATTACTAATAAGTGGCTTAATGCTTTGCATTACCCTCTCAATCTCAGCCTCAAAGAAAAATAGTGAAGTTAAGATCTTTTTCCTATCCCGACAGAAACCTGGGAGGATATCTGGCTTAATGGGAAAGATATTTCTACTTCTTCATCCTTGTGATTCTTCCAGAACAAGATATTAAACAGGTATTATTGGACTCCAGAACATTTGTTTAAGGCTAGATTGGCAAGACACAGTGAATCTTAGAGATGCACATAGCCCCTTTCACACAACCTCTCTATACCTGTCAAAAGTGCATGTATAAATCTGGATCACCACATTTAGTGCTCTCTCAAAAACTTTGTTTTGCTTTTTTTGCTTCTCCAAGCTTGTGTATTTTCGGGGTTCAGGATGAGTTGGTATTACCCGTTAACATTGAGAAATGGATTGCAATACGTATTTTAGTGGCCAAAGGAGTTATTGTGAGAAAATGGAAATTTGCAATTCCTGCCTCATACACAGACTGGCTTAGTGAAGTCTCTACTACTGCATTAATGGAAAAAAATAACTCTGCCTAATAGAAACATTTGGAAAAAAATAAGAGGATGGCTGGTCCCACATGAAACTATTGCATACGTTTGCAGTTTAGTATCTATTAGGCCTTGATGTTCAGAGGTTATGGTCTCACTTATTTATCTATTTAGTCACTTTAACAATTGATGCTCTGCATGACTGCTAGGGGTTCATGGCTTTTTTGTTTTGTTTTGTTCGTTGGTTGGTTTGTTTTCAGCCTTTACAAATACTGAATGCTGAATTTTGTTATTTCCATCTTGTGCAAGTATTTATACATGTTTTGTTTCAGTAAGTGTTTATATTTTATATAAAAACAATAAAAATATAGTTTAACCTACACACACACACACACAAGCTACAAGTATTCTTTATTACTTGTGGTGAGCACGATGAGCCTGTAAGGTAGTCACAAGCAGTTCAGCGCACATGCCAGCACCGTGGTTCTGCCTGTTCCTGTTGTGCACATCCCTGTGGGGGAAGCCAGAATTTGGACCTTAGTCAATTTTGCCATGCACTATAGAAAAATCAATGAAGCACTGCTCAGTTTGTAGTTGGAGGGTCTGATTGAGAAATATCTTCATTACAATCCCAGTACATCAACAATATTCCCTAAACACACACAGAGCACAGGAGAGGGTTCTGAACACACACCGAACACTTCAAAAGCAGCAGAAATATTATCATCAAGTAAAGAGCCACAGGGGAGTAATATGAAAGACTGACTAGGCATTAGTGTCTCCTGCTGTTGCTGACAATGTTAATCCTGCTCTTTTAGTAGCCTTTGCTCCTCCTCTTCCTCCAAAGGCATACTAGACAACTGTAATTACAGATGGCACCTATGTGGAACTGCTGCAATGCCCAGATGTTAAATGCTTGAATGTTTCCTGCAGGCATGGTACAGTGGTTGCCCTTAAAAAATTCAGTTTTTTCTTGCAACTAGATAATGTTACCACCGTCTTTGCAGTAGGCCCCATGCTTTCTGTGAGGGGCGCTTAGAGACTATTGTATGTATTCATGCATGTAAGGATATTTAGTTACAAAGACAATGGGAAAAGGTTTTAAGTTTGACCGCTCTATACAGGCCTTATGTGCTGGCTATTCCACTGGCCAGTGTTGGTTCTGCCAAAATCTTGTCATGAAGAAAATACAACTGAACTGCCATCCTTTTTGCCACAGTAAGCATGTTAGTGGAAAAAATATCCTTCATGAATACCCATGAGATCCAGGTCAAGATCATATTACTGTGGTAAGGAGTCATTTCAAATCATATAGACTTCTAGTATGAAAATTTTCCATCTTATCTCTTATTATTTTCCAACAGTGTGTGAAAGACCATTAATAAGATTCTCTGGTGCTTCCAACGCACTCCCCATTCTCTGCACTGAACAGTGGAGAATCTATCTCAGTGCGTAAATTGTAGTGGAAAAGAGCCACAGTATAATCTTAGCATGGTATCCTTAAATTACAGTGCTTTGTTTGTCTTGGGGCTTTGCATCCAGACGTGATAGATGCAACTTGCACGGAACTAGTAGGGAGGAGGACAGGTTGCAGGAAGGAAGAGTTTGGAGGAGTCACCAGGAAGCCAGTCTGTGTGTACATGGCTAGAATGCTAGCTGTAGTTGCATTATCTCTGTAAACAGTTATCTTAATAAACTGCCAGTTTAGTTTTACAAGCATGGAATCCACTCATTTTAACCTAGCACTCAACATATGAAACAGTGATGATAATCTGTTGTGATTATAAGCATGGTAGGATATCACTCTGCAACTTTGTGTATGTCTTACTCCATTCCCTGGTGAACCAGTTCTCTGGCGTGTTAAAGATTTATTCTCAAATCTAGTCCTTTCCATTACATTGTGGTAGTATTGATTTAGCTTATCCCTACACAATCCTTAAGTGATGGGTTTTGGATCTATCCTTGAGTGTATTTAGTGACAGCAATTCCACTATCCTTGACAGCCGTTTTCATAGCTGGAGATAAATGAAATGGAGGCTGATTACAATAGGAGGAAGAGAAGATAAAGATAAAGAGATAGGGGGTCTGGAAAGAAAAAATGGGAGAGGGTTGGAAAGGAGGAAAATGGTTTAAAAATAAGGAAGAGAAGAAATACATGAAAATAGAGGAGGCTGGGAAACAGAGGGAGAACACAGCAGGAAAACAGAGAAATGAAGCCCAGAAAATAAGTATGAATGGCACTAACAAACTAAGGAATACAATAGGTGATAGCTACAGAAAGGATACATCAGTGCCAAATAGAGAATGTAAGAGAGTGAAAAATATATGAAACAAGGCTCATGGGAGACAGGAGAAAGGAAATCTGCAATGAGTTAGGATAGAAAAGACAGCTGCAGGAAAAGACGAAATAAACAAAGATTAATAAAAAAAAATAAACGGGAAGAAGGTTGTGTAAATAAGAAGCACAAACCAAATTTTAAAAGCTCACCAAACTGATATATATATCTCACTAGCTGGAGAGAGATGTATTTTGCCTATTGTAATTTTCAAGTAGCAGAAGCAAAAGGTTCTGTTTGTTCCTTCCTTTATTCTTTGTCTTGGAAATATAACTCCTAAGCTTTTTGTGTTCATTCTGTTTAAATGTGTTAAGTAAAGATGACCACTACGAGGATGTCCAGGCATCGGCTTGAAAGCAGAGATATGAAGTGAGTTTTACTCCCCACAATGGTATCCCAGAGGTTTTGGGACCACACGGGTTTTACTGAAGAAACAACATTGTTTTACTTTGCATAAACAGCAAACCAAACTACACCCCGACACTGTAGCAACTACTAGGGCCACATTTTTGAACTTGGGAACCTAAAGTGAGGTACCTAAGTAGATATTTAGGAACTTAAATCAGCTGTAAGGTGTTGAATGTGGATATTTAGGTGTCTAATTTTAGGTACTCCATTTGAGAATGTGGCCCTAGAATATGTGAGGCTCAACCTACGCTGAGGGTCCTTTCCTTTATGTCCCTAAAGAAGCTGCTTAGTCAATGCTAGCTAGCTTTCGTCTGAGTGCCTATTATGTTCTGATTCATTACTTCATCCTGTACACCTGTGGGAGATCTCGGCAGGGATCTAACTGCCCACATGCTGTTATTCCTCTGGGACGTCTCCACCCTCTGGCAATACAGCACATACTCTAGATTGATAAAGCAAACAAGTTCACATATTGAATCTTCTGCTGCTGCAATCTGAAGATCTTAAAAGAAGGGAAAATAAATTAATCACACAGAATTATAAATCTCCTGAGCAACAGCAGACATTTCCCTGCATGCACCCAGGGCACAATCCAAATTTCTTCAGAGAGACTCTTTGATGATTAAAGGGATAATAATAAGAAAACCTGGTAAGTCATGGAGGCTGGTTTTGAATTCTGTGTGTTGCATTTCTCACTGATCTCTTTGAAATTTAGCTAGCAGGCATCAGAAAAAGTTTGTCCCAGCCTAGTCCAGGAGCTGAAGAAGGTTTTTCACCTCAGAGGAAAGAGATCTGAGGCTTGATTCTGACTTTGATTACACCCGTGTAAACCAAGAGATACTTCACTGAAATCTATGGAGCTACAATGGTGTAAAACCAGTGTTAATGAAATCCTATTTTTTTTCACTCTGTGCCTAATACATACAAACCATGTGGGATCCTAAGGAATATGTGACACAACAGCCTCAATACCCCATAAATAATAAAATGTCAGAGGCTTTTCCATATGTCTGTCAGCCCAGCTTTTTCTTCCCCTTCCCCTTCACAGCTGTGGGAAAAAAATGTTTGTATACGTGCATGACATGAAAGCTGCACCGTTATTCTTACGTATGGACATAATGATTTTGGATGAAGATATCTACAGAATCCCTGTGGTTCGTCAGCATCTGAGCCATCCTTTATCCCATCGGTGCTTGAACAAGAGCAGCCTCTGGCTCGGCCATCAGAGAGTCCCTTGGTGTTATTCTGTGGGGGCTGTGTGACACTAGGCCCTGCTATTTTAATGTTCTTTATAAAGGCACATTTCTATATTCTGTCTCTATTATGAATTCATAGCCCAGGTGTAAGAGCTGCTACTGGATAAAATACTTCCCACAATGGGCCATTCTCACATAACAACAATAGCCTTGTGAAAGAGCTAAGCTGCCTTAAAGGTCCAAGCTCAGAAGAATAGCAAGTGCAGCCTTTGAGAAATAGTGAGGTATTCAGAGTTTCTTTTGTAAACCTGCTTCCCCTTTTATGTGGGCATTCTCAAGCCTACTGTTTTTGCCTTGAAAATAGAGTGTACTGGGAGTTCATGGACCACATTATGCTCTTTCATTGTCGAGAAAGCTCAACACATATCTCTGCACTGATGTCAGACAAGTACAGCTGTGTCTGTATTCCAGTCATGTCCCTTTATCATCTATGCTGTTCTGCCCATCATCAGCGCACAGGAAACTGCTTAGGGAGATTTAATTCTGTTTAAAAGTCTGTCACTGTGAATCACCGAGGGAAAAGGCAAATTGCTGGTCTCATAGCAGTATTCTGGTGCCAAAAAACCCCAGACCCTTGCAGTGGCAGGAAATTATTTGTGAGGATTATCGAGGTGCCACCTGTATCACTTCCTGGAGGCTAGAGACAGGCATGCTAATGACTTATGTATACAGAAATGCACACTCACACATAAAGAGCATATTCAGAAAGAGAAGCTGGCACATCTATTTCTGACCCTGCCAGATTTTATTCATCAGAACTTCTGCATAACAAGTGCCTCCTGTCTGAGTCTATCAGATTTGTATATTTTCTTTAGGGTTTCTCTGTGATATAGTAGCTATTATATGCAGTTTATTTGCCTGAACACTTCTTTCTTATGGTGGTTCAAAAGATGCATAATTTTGTATGGTTTTAAAGAAGCAAAGTATTCCTAACATAGACATATATGATACTGGAGTGTTTTATAAGGTT
>NW_020664374.1:5091641-5109302 GCF_002925995.2 Terrapene triunguis | reverse complement strand
AGAAGGCATGGAGAAAATCTCCTTTTAAATTACTGTTTTATTCAACTCTTAGTCGTAAAGTTAGTACACATGAATGGAGAACACTCAGAGAATGCCAACAAAAAAAACACAAAACAATTGCAGTTAGGTGGACAGTGTATGATGACATTCGACTATTACATATCAGTTCTTTATATTAATGAATACTTCCTGCCCAAGAACACAACAAGTAGATACCATAAAACTGTGCAAGGTAAGTTATAGGCTTAATGCAAGTAAATGGAAAGAGAAAATAAATGAAATCTCTTTTTGAAGACTACTATACTTAACTGTTTGCAATAGGTGCAAGATTAGAACAAATAACCTGTTGCCAGGATCTCTTAGTTCAATAAGTTGTTGCTGCATGATAGGATCTTTTAGAAAATGACAGATCATAAGATTATCCCTCCTGTTTTTAAATGTTGATATTGAACTTTGATGGAAGTCTTTTGTCTCAACGTACTACAAATGACTGCTGCTCCCTAATATTCAACAGAGGTTAAATTGGATTGATGTTAAACGATTAGATTAGCCTGTGAACAAGTTGTCCTTGAATTATTTTCCAAGGTTCTCTGTCTATAGACTTTTGCTTTGCCCTTCTTATGTCCTTTCTCACTAGTCTAGAAAGAACTTTTTGTTTTACTGTTCGATTTGCAAATTAAACAACTTCATAATTGTATGTACAGCACCTAGCACAACAGAGCCCCGATCTCTGATTGGGGACTGTAGGCACAACTGCAATGCAAATACAAACAGAAATTGCTTCGCACCCCAGATGAGCATCTGCACTGAAAAAACATCCATCTAGAGTTGGTCTTCTCCCTCTCCCCCAGTAAAGTATATTTGGTAGGGGAAAATCACAAAAAATGAACATTTTTCTTTTCATTCAAAATTTTGGTGACATTTTAAATTTTGGATTAAAAATATTGGAAACAGACATTTTGATTTCAGTTTTTTTGGGGGGGCGGGCAGGGACTTTTTTCTAAAAAGATGTTTTTGTTTTTGGGGTTGTTTCCTGCCCACACACTTCTACTCCTTCACCCCCCCCCTCCCCCAGAACTGGAAAAGGAGAATAAAAATGTGAAAGCATAAATGGGGGGGAGGGGGGAAACAAAAAGACATTCCTTAAAAATGTTGTTTTTTCCTTATACAAAATGATAATCCAGCTATTTTCTGTCACATAAACAAAAGTTCTGATGGAAATATTTTGACCATCTGTAGTTCAACCATTCATGGATCCCAGCCCTATGTGGCAGTATTCACACTTTTTTTTTCTGGTAGACCCTGGGTTGTAGAATTTGTTGCCACTGAAATTCATCCCAGTCCTCCTCTCCCTCTTTTAAAAAGCACCTATAAAAATTACCACTGTTGGGCCCCAAATTTCTGTCTTTTTCCTCCCATTTCAGATTTTCACTTTTATTGTTCTAAACCCTTTGGGGCCACACACTCAGCTGGTGTAAATCACCAAAGCTCAATTGATTTCAATGGAACTGCACAGCTTTACAGCAGCTATATGGTCCATTTCTTTGAGTTTGCAGAGGTTGGCTTGCAATTGTGGTTTTATATGGCTGTTTTGTTTTGCACAGCCCCCAGAATTCGTTAGCAGGATTTAGTAGTATGGAAGAAGTGTTATAAATAAAATTATATTAATATTGCATGGAAGCACAAAACATATTATGCCCAAGAAAGAAGGAGAGAAAAAATTATTTTGATTTGTGTCTCACAAAATAATTTTAGGCCTTTTAGAAGCACAAAATGATTCTGCATCCTAGAAACAGTCTACAGCACTTGGGGAAAAGCACAAGATTACAGTCTAATTTTATTGGACTGTATTTGTACCATTTGCTACCTTTGTTATAATCAAAACCATTACACTGAATTAGTTTAGTATGGTGCCATTGCATCTTGTTAAAATCTATGTCAAGAGCCTAAACAAGAAGGGATGGATTCATTTGATGCCATATGTTATACAAAGGTTGGTAGTACTTTATAGAGTGGTTTGAAAAACTATTGCTTATAGTAGTGAGACTGTAGTGTGTTGGGCTAGGGTACGTTAGTGTTTTCTATAAGGAATCATTAACATTTGGGTTATGTTGTCTTAGCCATAGATGTGTGCAGCTCCTATTGACCCCTTGATGGTTATGTCATTGGGCGAAATATTAGAGAACCTGCATGGGTGTGCAAGGTGTGGTGTTAGTTGTGGCTCTCTGCAGCCACTGTTTAAATAGGCGACTAGCTATTCATCTTCCACCTGGCTTTGTGACTCTCTGTGCATTCAGCACAAAACAAACCCTCCACAATTGATGTGATTGGTGGTTCTTTGCTAGGGAACATATCTCCAAGCACCTGCTGGGCACTGGGGAAGTAACTTTTGTAACATGGGGAGGATGGGAGCAAGGAAGTGAGTAATGAACACACGTGGGGGCACGAGTAACCTTCCTGCTCTGTTCAGGGCCCCTTGCTACTGGCAATGGGGCTGTAACCTACCTTTTGGTTTGGATTGGATGTTGTATACACTTTTAGTTGGAAATCAGACATGTACATTTATTTTATTTTTGAAATTGTAGGCTGTGCAATACTGGAACTTGCCACTTGCCACAAGGAACTGGCACACTTCTGGGTTGATGGAGAGTGGCAAACTAGGTCCATTTCACCTCATCCTGCAAAAATTTACTGCTGGGTGTAACATTAACTATGCAGTCTCATTAGTCTACAGGAACAAATACAGAGTTAATCAGTTGTAAAGCACAAAGGGGAGTGTCAGAGCTCAGCAATTTATAATGGGCTAAATATGGCCATGGGGATACTGTCTTAAACCACAGGGATATTACCTTTAATTATCAATGGGAGTTCCTGAGGAGTAAGATACTAAATACTTAGGGCATGTCTACACTACAGCTGCTACAGTAGCACAGCTATGGTGCTGCAGCTGTGCTGTTGTAGTGCCATAGCGTAGTCATTTGACTCATTTCCTACATTGATGGAAGGGTTTTTCTCATTCAGTGTAGTTAATCCATCCCTCCAAAATGCAGTAACTACGTTGTCAGAAAAATTCTTCTATCAACCTAGCTGTATTTACACCAGAGGTTAGGTTGAGCAGCTACTGTGCTCAAGGTGCAAAATTTTTCACAGCCCTGCATGACGTAGCTTCGTCACTCTAATTTTTAAGTGTAGGCAAGGCCTTGGAGTGAGTCAGGGTAGCAGAACAGAGTCTAAGATTTCTATTTACTTCTGGTTCTTATAGGAAAACCTGCTACAAACATCTACTATAACAGGGGTTCTCAACCTTTTTCTTTCTGAGGCCCCCCCAAAACATGCTATAAAAACTCCACAGCCTACCTTTGACACAATAACTGGTTTTCTGCACATAAAAGCCAGGGCCTGCATTAGGGGGTAGCAAGTAGGGCAGGTGCCCAGGGCCCCGTGCCATAGGGACCTCCATGAAGCTACATTGCTCAGGCTTTGGCTTCAGCCCCAGGTGGCAGGACTTGGGGCCCTGGGCTTCAGTCCCATGCAGTGGAACTCCGGCTTTCTTCCCTGAGCCCCAGCAAGTCAAACTGGTCCTGCTTGGCGGCCCCCCTGAAACATGTTTGTGGCCCCCCAGGGGACCCCGGGCCCCTGTTTGAGAACCACTGTACTATAAAAAGAACAGGAGTACTTGTGGCACCTTAGAGACTAACAAATTTATTATTAAATTTGTTAGTCTCTAAGGTGCCACAAGTTCTCCTGTTCTTTTTGCGGATACAGACTAACACGGCTGCTACTCTGAACACTGTACTATAAGATATTCCTGTAGCATTTTAGTGTCTCACTCTTAGTTAATGAATAAAATGTGCAGAACAAAAACACGTCCGTATACTGGGCTTAAAAACACCAGGCAAAATTAACTACTGTGCAGAGAAGCCAGTGTGAGGCCTATGCCTTAAGTCCCATGTAAGCCCTTTCTGGGGAAATTTCACCCACTGTGCTTTTACAGATAACCATTTTGGTTTTTTTAACAATCTACTTTTACATGGGAGTATCACACTTTATACTCTGAAGAATCCTTTGGTTCCTATGCTTATTACAGTTGTCGCTAAGAGAATGTAAAATGACAATTTCATTGTCTTTTATAGTCTGTGAAGGTTAGTTGTAAATGGAATTACTTTGACATTTAAACTGGTCTGTGAAATGAACTGATCCCTGTTCTCCCGTTTCTTCAGAAGCCTGAAAAGAAGAACATAAAAGGAGCCAATAAACTGAAACCAAAATATTGAGGTTATAATCTATAGTCTCTATACAGGGCAGTAAGTGTTTGTGGGATTGGGACTATCTTCATGAGCAGTCCCATTCCAGCCAAAGTAGATTATTACCAATGCAAGTGAATGACAAAGCCATTAAGTGAGCATGGTGTTATTATCCCCAAGTGAGATATGAAATAATACATGGTTTTCAGATATCTTCATACAATCTGTTTTCACACATCTTCATTAAATATTCAATTTACTAACTGCCACAGTTGGAGGCAGTGCCGTGGGGCATATTTTGCCCATTACAAATTCCAACCTGGCACTCTACAGTGGTTTTCAAATTGGAAAGGAAATGTCTGCTCCTGTATGCAACATTGCCATGAATTTTGAGTAGATTTTTTTGTAGCTATGGAAATATTTTGATTAGTTTAAGGGGCTTTCCCTTCTTTGCTATCCTGAGAGACTAAGGACATTTCTAATGAAAGACTCCAAAACTGTGGGAGCCGTGGAAGAGATTTTCTTGTATTTTCATTTGCTTTTGTCCATCTGTATATGTATTTTCATACTTTCTCCTATCATGAGGGTAACGTCTCAAGACAGAAGAAGTTTCTGTCTGAGAACACTGCTGAGGAACACTACATCTCTGTGATAAAGTACCTACATGTCTCTGTGACTTGACTGGTATTGTCTTGTTTAATTGATATTCAATTAATATTAATGACAATTATTCCTGGGAACATCTGTAAAACACATATGCCATCCTTACCAACATCACCATAAAAGTCCTCCTAGAGATTCCGAATACAACCTGGCAGCTGAAAGCAGAGGGGGCTAGAAGGGGCTGCCTGTCCAACTACTACTCCCTTCACCAAATTAGGCAGCAACTGCTTTGGGGCAGTGGCTTTCCATAGGGAGTCCATCAAAAACCTTAATGTCCCCACTCATACCTCACCCTGAGACCAACCCAGTTCCAACCACCACTAAGAAGCAGATAGGGAGAGAGCCTCCAAGTTCAAAGCATGCCTCACCACTAGTGGACTTTTCTCCTTTAGGACTCATTGCATCTGCCTATATCACAATGCATCTGCTGCCCTTCCTCACTCTCACCTGTTCTCAGGCCTTGCTACTTTTATTATCCCCTTCCTGCTCTCCTTGCATCTCTGCCTCCTTTCCGTTCTTTGCTGCCCCCTACTTTGGTCAACTGAATGCTCAACCCATTATTTCACTGCTCTACCCCAACCCCTTCTCTCTAACACTGTCTCCCATGCATTAAACCCATCCCCACCTCATGCAGCATCCATTAACATTACTTTAGTTCTTTAACACCATAACTACCGTTTTTAACAATCACTGTCCTGTCACCTTGATGCATGCACAACAACACTAAGGGTGGTTGTTTCACTTGGTTTTATTATTTTTTACTGTGTTCATTTTATAATGCCGCAGCAAGCCTTTTGCACAGAAACTAATTTTAATTGGTAGAAGCTATCTAATGAGAAAGTGGCTTTGCTTGCCATGCCATCAAAACAAAACAAAAGCCCATTAACATGAAAGGATAGCACTTCTCTCACCTTCCATTAGAAAAGCATAGTTTAAAATGTGCACATAGGGGGAGAAGAAAGAGGCCTGAGTGGAACGGAAAGCAAGTCAATCATCTTGCATTTTCTTTGTCTTTTCTGCCTTGCTCTTAGAGGAAAATGTTGTTTTCAAGTTAATAACAAGACAAGACCTATACAGGAGATAATTTACTGATCATTTACTTATAAATTTTAATGGGAGTTCTGAAGAAAATGTAGAAGCGGAGCAAATTCATAGTCACTTGAGCGGGTAAATGTGTATAAGTTCCAGGAACAGCTTTATCAGTCCCACTATTGTAATTTAAAATTGAAATCACTCAGCTAACAAGTCATATCCTGTTTTCTCACCATTGCAGACTTGCTCTGCAAGAATCTTAGAGGGCACAACGGAGGGTCTCTGAAAAAACAGTACTAACAGATCATATCTGAAGTGTGATACTCAGCAGTAGACTTATGTAACTCTGTTGTTGCACTGTAATTACTTTTGCAACAATTTTAATCTTCCTTGATGAAGATTTCAGCTTTCCTTATTTTGTGTTTAACATTAATATCCTGGGCCACATCCTTATCTGCGTAAACTGTTGTAGCTCCTCCGAAACCACCGAATAATTTAACTCGTTGATTGCTGCTTTGTCCTCTGTGGGGCTGCCTGGGTGCAGTTGAGGTCAGAATCTGACCCAGAACTGCTTTGGTGGTGATTGGTAGAAGTCAACTTCACTGCCAGAATTATTTGCTTCTGGGGAAGGGATTTGCTTTGCAGACTTCTTGAGGTAGAATCGATTGTGGTGAAAGATGTAACAGCCAGGCACCAAAGGAGAAAACAGACTCCAAGGCTCAGATTCACAAAGGTACTTAGCTGCCTAAAACACCAGATTTAGGCACCTAAACTCACTCAGCCCCTGAGTTTTCAGGGTAAAAGTTCCCTAGGCACCTATTTTTGTGTCTCTGGACATGCACACTGCTATCCCACTCTAGGCATCCGAGCACCTATCTCACACCTACGCCCCAGCATGATCCACGAACCAGGGAAGATAGGTGGAGGATGTCTATCTTATCTGCAGGAGCTGATCTGGGAGCTGGTCTGATGGTGCCCACTTTATAACTATTAATCCAGTGGTAATAGAGCACCCACTGAGGATGTGGGAGATCCAGGTTCAATTCCTCCCTCAAGCAGAGGGTGAGAGGGGATTTGAACAGAAGTCTTCTACTTTTAAGGGGAGTGCACTGACTTATGGGATAGTCCAGGAAGGGGGGCCTCACTTAGTCTCTCCTGTTAAAGCTATTCCACTTTGCATAAATACTTAGTCAGTGAGAGAGAGAATGGGGGAAATGACTCTATAGCCTGGTGGTATGGGCATCCACCTGGGAGATGGGAGATGGGAGACCCTGGTGTGTCACTCTGTACCCTAAAGCAACACCCTGGCACCCCCATATTTACCACTGTCAGATAATTGACATGTTTTGTACAAAGTATACCTTGTGAGGTATAATTTTAAAAGTATTCATTTGTTGAATATTATTATCCTGTTGGATTGCATGTGATATCACTGTATGTGGAGGTATGAAGTTTTGCTATGTGTGTGTTACTGAATCATGTTCATAGAATCATAGAAACATAGACTTTAAGGTCAGAAGGGCCCATTATGATCATCAAATCTGACCTCCTGCACAACGCAGGCCAGAGAATCTCACCCACCCACTCCTGTATCAACCCCCTAACCTATGCCTGAGCTATTGAAGTGCTCAAATCGTGGTTTAAAGACTTCAAGGTGCAGAGAATCCTCCAGCAAGTGACCCGGGCCCCACGCTGCAGAGGAAGGTGAAAAACCCCCAGGGCCTCTGCCAATCTGCTCTGGAAGAAAATTCCTTCCCGACCCCAAATATGGCGATCAGCTAAACCCTGAGCATGTGGGCAAGACTCACCAGCCAGCACCGAGGAAAGAATTCTCTGTAGTAACTCAGATCCCACCACATCTAACATCCCATTGCAGACCATTGGGCATATTTACCGCTAATAGTCAAAGATCAATTAATTGCCAAAATTAGGCTATCCCATCATACCATCCCCTCCATAGTTGTGAAGTTAGAAACACCCACAACCAGCCTTTCAGGTACAACAATGGGGCAGCCAGACACTGATGGTGGCCCATTAAGGGAAATACACACTCACAAGGACTACCCCAGGAATGATATACAATGGAGACCTCTCAGAAAGAGCACATAAACATTGGAGACTGTTTGACTCGTGTCATAGCAAAAGATCTTTCCAGCAAGCTGGAGGAACTTATAAACGAGGGGAAGTGACATCATCATTTGGCCTCACTCCTCCCACAACTCAATACCTGGAAACATGTTTGGAGAACAAAGACTGAACTGGGGAGGTGGTCCCAGGCTGGAAAGGAAAATCCCAGCCTGTGTATCAAGAAATGATATCATCAGGGTGAGACACGGCTTGATTAAAATACTGTCTAGTTTATAGAACTCAGATTGCAATTTTACTTTTATTTCTTAGGTAATCAACTTTGATCTGTATACTTACTGCTTCTAATCACTTAAAATCTCCTTTTCTGTAGTTAATAAAACGTTTATATTTTACCTAAAACAGTGTGTTTTGCTGGAAGTGCTTGGGGAATCTGCTCAATGTACAAAAGCTGGAGCATGTCCACTTTCCTTTGTAGAAGTGGCAGACTGGGTAATAAACGTACACTGGTCAGGCTTCTGACCAGGACAAGACAGTACAGCTCTGGGGTCCTAGGCTGGGGAGCTGTGGGGAATTGGCTGGAGCCTCTCTATTGTTGGTTCATGAGTGGCTAGGAGAAGCATTCATGTAACTCAGCTGGGTGTGTCCCTGCCTGTGGATGGCTGTGTAAATGCAAGTTCTGGAGGGGTTGCAGCTTGTCATTGCATCACAGTGTGAGAGAGAGCCCAGGTTGGTGAGACAGAGGACTCAGCAGTACCCCAGTTCTGGGCTGTACCCCGGGGAACCTGTCACACCTGTGTCCAGTCCCCCTGCTTCAATCACTTTCATTATTTATCCAAAGTGGAACAGCTTCAACAGGGGAGACTGAGGGAACCCCACATTAGAATATCCCATAGCTCAGTGACTACAGCACATTTCTGAGAGGCATGAGATCCCTGTTCAAATCCTTTCTACCCATCAGGCACAGAGGGGGAAATTAACCTGGGTCTCCCAGATAACTTCTCTAACCACTGGGCTAAAGCTTGTAAAGTGGGCTCCTCCTCCTCTCTCCATTTTCTGTGGAGAGAGGCAGGCACTTAACTCATTCTCACAAGAAACACCTAACCCACCTTACTCTAGGAGATGAGTGCCCAGCTGTGGATCACTAGCAGAGATAGGCACCTCCCTGCAGCCCAGACGTAAGGGCCTAACTCCCTGAAGGGGTGGGGCTTGGGACACTCTCCTCTCATTGGTATCTCCCATTGGCTAGCCTAGGCAGCTCTCCACCTAGCATGCTGGCATTTCTGGGGCTAAGGTGCCTATTTCTCCCTATTCATTCTATAAGGAGCCTAGGCAACTAATTCAGGCTTTGGGGATTGCAGTGTTGTTCCAGAGATTTTTCTAGGCACTTGAAAGTTAGGTGTTGTTACATTCAGCGTTGCAATGCCTAAGTCCCTTCATGGATCCGGGCCCAAGTACCTTAAGAGGCTAAGTGTTTCCTGTGGGCCAGATTTTAAAAAGAAAGAGCTGAGCACATGGCTGCTCCTATTTAAATCCCTGAATTAAACGGCCAGATTTTCAGAACTGCTTAGTACTCAGAGGCGCCTTTGAAGAATAATGCTCCCAGTGAGAGTTGCAGGGTGCTGGACACTTTTGAAAATCTGGCCTTGTGTTAGTGGCTGAATGAACTTCACCTTTATTACCATACTGTGTGGGAACAGCTAAAAACAGAAATTGCCACATAATAAGCCACAAATTCAAAGCAAAGCTTTTTGAGAACCAGAAAAATCTCAGCTTTGTGGCAAGAGTGAAACGCTGGTGCACACACAAGAGAGTTACCAACAGCTGAACCCTGCCATGGCGGAAACATCTCAGGGTCAGAGCTGCTAGATGCGAGTTCTAATTGTCTCCCATATGTCAGTCAGAGAGAGAAGAACAAGAGAGCAAAGCATTAATGAATAAACACAGAGACAATAGAACTTGACAGTTCTCTTGCTGCCATCTGCTACCTCAAGTTTATTTTTAAATTAATTCACTCAATATAATTTGGATATTAAATCTTAACAGTCAGTAGAGCTGGTTGAAATTTTTCCAACTGAACAGTTTTATGTTGGAAAATGCTGATTTGAGAACATTGATCTGTTTTGTGGGAACTTATCAATTTCATTGCAATTTTCAATGGGAGATCATTGAAAATGTTTTATTTAGACTTAATCATTTCAACAAAGCGTTTTGACCTTATTCAACTATTTTGTTTTGATTGTTTCCAAAATGAAATTCATATATATATATTTTCATTTAATGGTAAATTTTGACTTTTCATTCTGATTTGGGAAAAAAGGAACGTTTAGAACAGGGATCGGCAACCTTTGGCACGCGGCAGGTAAACAAACCGGCCCGGCCCGCCAGGGTGCTTACCCTGGTGAGCCGCGTGCCAAAGGTTGCCGATCCCTGGTTTAGAATGTCACAATTGCCCATGAAAAGGAAATGCTATTTCTCAACCAGCTCTAGTAGTCAGGCCTAGATAAAAATCATAAAGACATTCTTAGATATTCCTTCAATAATTGATCTATTGCCAGATTCTTCCTGCTTTGTAATGAAAGTGTTAAAAACACAAAAGCCCGGCAAATAATTTGGAAGCCTTATGGCTTCCTGAGAATTTATTTATTAGTTGTAATTGTGAGTAAACTTAATTTGACATCCTTGTCTTCTGAAGGCTTATTCTGTGCCAGAATGGACCCTTTCCTCTGCCTGTGGCATCTCCACAGGTTGAGATCACAGCCCTTCCCTGCACTTTTCTGTGAATGTAGGTCTCTACAGACCAGTTTATTCTATCTGTCCTCTCTCCTACAAAGAGTAGAGAGTAATTCATCTTCTGAGACATTCACTTAGCACCTCTACATCCACATTAACTACCAAATCCAAATTACAACTGCCTTACACAGGATAGGAAACACAAAAACATGAGAAGCATTTACATTTATTTTGGAGTAGTTACCTGGGGCCAGATCCTCAGGTGGTGTAAATCAGCATAGGCCCAGCCTTGCCAATGAAAAGCCACTACTGTCTGTGAAATTTAGGAGCACAGCTTAAAGATGGGCAGGGGTAAATCTCATGTGCCAGTAGCTATCTCTCAGTTCAGAGTTCCCCCAAAGCCTGCCTGTCACCACTATGCTAGGTTCAACATGGAGGGAATGGTTTGATGGGATAACGTGATTTTAGTCAATTAGGCAATAACGTGCCATCGCTGGTAAAATGTGGGTCCGGCTAGAGAATCTTGCCTGTATGCTCGGGGTTCTACTGATCGCCATATTTGGGGTCGGGAAGGAATTTTCCTCCAGGGTAAATTGGCAGAGGCCCTGGAGGTTTTTTGCCTTCCTCCGCAGCATAGGGCAGGGGTCGCAAGCTGGAGGATTCTCTGCGACTTGAAGTCTTTAAATCACGATCTGGAGACTTCAACAGCTGAGATAAGGGAAATTGGGTGGGCCAGCTTTTGTGGCCTGCATCATGCGGGAGGTCAGACTAGATGACCATAATGGTCCCTTCTGACCTTAAAGTCTATGAGTCTATGTTAACTCGTCATGCCAGTTTTTTAGCCTCTAAAACAGGGGTTGGCAACCTTTCAGAAGTGGTGTGCCGAGTCTTCATTTATTCACTCTGATTTAAGGTTTCGCATGCCAGTCATACATTTTAATGTTTTTAGAAGGTCTCTTACTATAAGTCTATAATATATAACTAAACTATTGTTGTATGTAAAGTAAATAAGGTTTTTTAAATGTTTAAGAAGCTTAATTTAAAATTAAATTAAAATGCAGAGCCCCCCAGACCAGTGGCCAGGACCCGGGCAGTGTGAGTGCCAATGAAAATCAGCTCACGTGCCGCCTTCGGCACACGTGCCATAGGTTGCCTACCCCTGCTCTAAAACATAGTCACTGTTGTCCAATTTACTGAATACTAACTGGGCTGAATAACCCAAGTTTATATTGTTTTAAATTCAGCATATTTTGTAATTTCAAAGATGTTTCCTATACATCAAAGGACACTCTTTGAAGATGCATAAGGTGTGAACCAGCTAAATGAGTTTTCTCCCATGCTGCCCCTTTTGCATGGGAGGAGCTCCCTGTAAATATCCACAAAGCTTCCTACAAATCCCTCCATAAAATTCTCCTCTGCTGTGATGCCAGTTTGAGAGTGGTTAGGCAGCTGTACTTGCTACCTTTCATGCTGACCAGTATTGTCTCATTGTTCCTTTGTCAATCCATTTGTTATTTCCACCTGTGATCTATAGTCATATAGATTGTAAGCTCTTTGGGGGCAGGGATTGTCTCTTTATTTCTACGGTGCCTGTCCCCCATAACTGCAGCTGGGCCCTAGTTGCTGTGACAACAATAAAAATAAATAATAATTTCCTATTAAGAAGGCATGCTGTACACAAGACCTGCAGTAACTTTAGAACAAACTGCATGGGGATAACAACACTGAAATAGTTATAATTCCTAAAACAGAGACCGTTATTGATTTGTAACGTGATGTATAAATAATCACATTTTATGATTATAGTAATTTGGCATTTATATTGCAGTAGTGCTTAGAAGCCTCAGTTGAGATTGGGACTCCATTGTGCTAGGCACTGTACAAACTCATACAAAGATATGGTTCCTACCATGAAAAGCTTACCATCTAAGAAGACAAGCAACATATGAAAGGTACAAGGAGAAGGATACAATCAAACCTATATAATGAATATATTGCATTGTTCAAATTTGCAATATTTTAGAAGTTATACTACATGTACATTATTATTTCTGCTAATCCATAAGTGCACATTTCACATTTAATTAGTTGTAAACAAGTTGCTAAAATTATCCATTATTTGTGCTCAATGTGAAGCAAGCTAGTCATAGTAAAATGCATAATTGCAACTCTGCAGTCACATTCAGTGTTAATATGTCCGTTGTATGGGTTTTAGTAGTTTAGCAAGGTATGAAGGCTTCGATGTCTGAGAGTGATGCAATTATATATTGCATGTAATTAGAGACTGAAAGCCCAGCTAAGGTCATGGGCCTTTATAAAGGTAGCAATTAGAAGTATACATGGGGAGTGAAAAATAATGACCATTAATGGTCAGAAATCATAGGCATAGTTTGATTTCTATATTTGGAGGGGGGGGGCAGCTCCAGTCAGGCCAATGGGGCCATGGAAAGTGGGGGTGGGGAAATTCTGCACCTGTCCAGGGCTTGCAGTTTGGGGGAGCAGGAGAAGAAGTCTTTTCTTAATGTGTTGTATGTACAGCATCTAATACATTGGGGCCTTCATCTCTGTTTGGGGCCTCATAGTATTACCACAACCCAAATAAGTCATAATAGCTACCCGGGGAGGTGGTCCGGGGAATAGTATTTCATCCCATTCCAGCGGTAGCCTCTGGCCTGCACTCTCCCGTCCATTGCTGCAGCCACCACTCGCGTAGCAGGTGTGAATAGCGTGTTACAGGAAAAGGTCTTTGTGAGCTTGAGCTTGTTCAGCAAAATACTTGGAGAGTTTTTCAAAACCAGTAACTCTGTGGGGTTCACCAGCCCTTCACTTACATACTAGAGCTGGTGGAAATGTTTCTGACAAAACTTGTAGAAAATGCCATTTTGTGAAAAGAGAAATGTGTCATGGAAACATGCTGATTTCAACAAAATTTCTGTCAGGAAGATTTCTTGGGTCTAGGATACAGTTGTGCGTAGGAGAGAGAGAACAACCAAGGGCACTGACTAAGGAGACCTACATTCAAGTCACTGCTCCAGATCAGGGACTTGGGTCTCCCACTTTTCAGCTGTATGCCCCAACCACTGGGCTATACACTCAATCTCTCCTGTGGGAGCTGAATTTATATTGAACACCAAATATTCTTTGGGCCACAAAGTGAGAGAGTGATTCCATAGCCTGGTGCTTGGGGCACATTCTTGAGACACGGGAAACCCAGGTTTCCCCATCAGAACAAAAACAGATTCCAAAACCTAAATATTTTTCATGAACTAGAATTGTTGGGGGTTTTTTTTTTTTTTTTACATACATCGCTATATTTCACACTTCTTTTGATCCTGACTTGAACAGTGGCTTCAGTGACATTTGGGGTCAGTCTGAAGTGTTAGTGCTACTTTATAACTGTGCTTCTACTTTGCCCACTGGTATTATTTTTGTAGCACGGTGCTATCATTGCTTTTTGAAGTGCTGTGCTATTGCCATGCCCTGAGCTATCGTGTCTCCTGGGCTATCTGGAAGCTTTTAAAAACCTTCAATATATGTGAAATGTAAGAAGATTCACAGGAGGAAAAGTCATTATATGCAACCACCCCTGGCTCTGCAAGAGTCTTGGAGACAACTTCAAAGACTCCAAACACAAAATTCAAAAGAGCTCAAGGAGCATTTGCTTGAAAACAAACTTCTGATCAATTGGCTTCCCTAGTCCTTATGATTAGCAGCCTTTCTAGTGAAGAGAAGAAATAGGTCAAAAGTAGCTCAATTGCACCAAAACCCAGCTTCTCTAGCATTCATTTTTTCTTTCGAATTTAGATATATTATATATGTAAATTCATCGTTAAACTAATAATGTCATAGAGGACAAAAGCTTTTGGGGGGGCAAAGAGAGAGAATATTTTGAAAATATGAAAAGAAGAGGAGGAGTATGTGAAAATCATGAAAATCTGCAGCTCAACTTGTAAAGATCCCATTTTGGGGTATGAAAACAGGACTAAACATGACTATGAATCAAACACAGAAAAGATTCTGGTCTAACATTTCCTTTATTTCAGAAATCAACAAATGATGCCAGCTTATTTTCTACTGCCATTGGAAAGAGTACAATATGGAAATATCTTGATATAATGCTATACACAGTACATTCCCTGTTTAAACAACAACAAACACCCTAACACATAGAATTAATACAAGATAAGTTCAGAAATCAGCACTCAAAAGTCTATAACAGGGGTGGGCAAATTACAGCCCAGGGACCACATCCGGCCCTCCAGATGTTTTAATCCGGCCCTTGAGCTCCCACCAGGCAGTGGGGTCCAGGACTTTCCTGTTCCTGTTCTCCAGCCGGGGAGTGGGGTTGGGCGCTTGCCCCTCTCCACGTGGCTCCTGGAAGCAGCAGCATGTCTCCCCTCTGGATCCTAATGTAGGGGCAGCCAGGGGGCTCTCCACGCTGCCCCCCCACTCCAAGCGCTGCCCCCACAGCTCCCATTGGCTGGGAACTGCGGCCAATGGCAGCTGCAGGGGTGGCGCCTACAGACAGGCCAGTGTGCAGTCGCCTGGCTGCGCCTCCATATAGGAGCTGGAGAAGGGACATGCCGCTGCTTCTGGAAGCTGCTTGAGGTATGCACCACCCAGAGCTGGCACCCCTGACATCCCCCGCCCCACGCCCCAACCCCCTTCCCCAGCCCTGATCCTCCTCCCCCCCCATCCCAGCCTGTAGCAACCTCCTGCACCCCTAACCCCTCATCCCCAGCCCCACCCCAGAGCCCGCACTCCCAGCCAGAGCCCCCTGCCCCCACACACCCCAACCCTCAGCCCAGAGCCCCCTCTCGCACCCTGAACTCCTCATTACTGGCCCCACCCCAGAGCCCTCACGCCCTCCTGCACCCCAACCCCCAATTTAGTGAGCATTCATGGCCTGCCATACAATTTCCATACTCAGATGTGACCCTTGGGCCAAAAAGTTTGCCCACCCCCGTCTAGAACCTATTTTTCATCCATTGTGCTTGTGTCTTAAATATGGTCTTTCCTGATTTCACTCTAAACTATCTGCCAAATAGTACAAGGCATAATGTCATATAAACTGGAAATGGAAAATATAATACAATTTCTTATATAAACCTGTGTACAGTAAACTACATTATGTTGCTTATTTATGTAGCTACTACTATGATCTACGAGCTTTGCAAACACTCAAAAAGGATGTCCCCTGTATTTTTTTCAGGCTTTGCTTGATTCCTAAGTCCTATCAAGCGTTATAAAACCTATCCTGAAGCACGATCCCTCACTCTCACAGATCTTGGGAGGCAGGCCAGTCCTCGCATACAGACAGCCCCCCAACCTGAAGCAAATACTCACCAGCAACTACACACCACATAACAAAAACACCAACCCAGGAACCAACCCCTGCTACAAACCCCGGTGCCAACTCTGTCCACATATCTATTCAAGGGACACCATCATAGGACCTAACCACATCAGCCACACCATCCGGGGCTCATTCCCCTGCACATCTACCAATGTGATATATGCCATCATGTGCCAGCAATGCCCCTCTGCCATGTACATTGGCCAAACCGGACAGTCTCTATGCAAAAGAATAAATGGACACAAATCTGACATCAGGAATCATAACATTCAAAAACCAGTAGGAGAACACTTCAATCTCTCTGGTCACTCAATAACAGACCTAAAAGTGGCAATTCTTCTACAACAAAACTTCAAAAACAGACTCCAACGTGAAGCTGCAGAACTGGAACTAATTTGCAAACTGGATACCATCCGATTAGGCCTGAATAAAGACTGGGAGTGGCTGGGTCATTACAAAACCTAAACTTAATTTCCCCAATACTAATTTCTCCCTACTGTTACTCACACCTTCTTGTCAACTGTCTGTAATGGGCCACTCTCTTACCACTTCTAAAGTTATTTTCCCTCCCTTGGTATCCTGCTGTTAATTGATTTATCTCATTAGACTGACCTCACTCTTGGTAAAACAACCCCATCCTTTCATGTATTTATACTTGCTCCTGTATTTTTCACTTCATGCATCTGATGAAGTGGGTTCTAGCCCACGAAAGCTTATGCCCAAATAAATTTGTTAGTCTCTAAGGTGCCACAAGGATTTTTCCTGTTTTTGCTGATACAGACTAATACGGCTACCACTCTGAAACCTGAGAACATGTCAAGTGGAGGGACATGTCCTCCTGAGCAGATGTGCAGGTAGCGAGCAGTATTTTGGGTGGAAACCACACAAACATTGGTCTTGAATAATTGTGTGCCTTTGGCATTTTGCCTGAGTTTCATTTTGAGTCTTTTGGATGATTTATTTTTTGCTCATTTAAGCCTGAAATTCTTATGCCAAAGTAAGGGGATGCAAATCAAAGAAAAACATGTTTGCATTACCCGCCTATGAATTAAAAGCAGTGTCATACACCTCTAGTTATAAATATCATCTTGAGTCATAAAAGTTAACACGTGTAATTGGCCATCACATCTTCTCTGTTTGCACTATTATGCATCAAAGATTTCCACTCAGTTTATGTTGACTAACAAAGAAGAATGCAATTTATCTCAAACGTAAAAAGCCCTTATTTCCCCTGATATTTCTTTCTCTCCCATCCTCCACATTTTTCAGTTAACTTGCTGCTTTCTTCTAACATTACTCTGTTGTACACTGAATTTATGAGCCTCAGACAATAAAACTAAGAGTTCTGCTCTCTTTAGGTTCTGGCTGCTGATTTAGCAGTGTGGATATTTGTTTTCATGTTTGAAGTGAGAAAATGAGTCTATCATCCTGATTGTGGAGAATATAGTTTCCCTTGTGACGAGCAGCTGTGAAAAAACAAACAGTAATTACACACTGAAATAAAACAGGAAGTTTTAGGAATTTTTCAACAATCACCCATGCTCTACT
>NW_020664374.1:4978259-5091631 GCF_002925995.2 Terrapene triunguis | reverse complement strand
TTTTTAGAATACTAAATCCAGTGATCACATGAATTTACAATTGAAAAGGTGAAACAAATACGATGGGCAGAAAATGTAGTTCTGCTCAAGGTTAAGGAGGAACTGGTGCTGGATAAAATTAAAAGAAGAAGAGACAAATGTTTAATTTGCTCTGAGTGTCAGGATCGCATTGCTTTTATCCCATGGTCCTCTCCATTAAATGTTTTTATATTGGGGAACCAAGCAGTTCAACAATAAAGTGCTTGAATCCCAAACATAATTTACCCCTGTAATTTTTCTGACCCATTTTTCCTCTGACATTAATATTTCTTATGTCTCCCTTGGTAGCTTGGTTTATGCCATTTCCAGGCAAACAAGAATTGTATTTAATTATCATTCCAAGAAACTAGGATGTCTCATATTTCTGTGAGGGGCAGGAAACCTCCTGAGTGCAGATTAAGAACTAATATCCTAAAATGAATCAATTAGGACCTTCTTTGATAAATATCATGAGCCCATCCTATGTAGAACCACACAGCTCTCTCGTCCAAAATGTCACATGAATTTAAGATATCATGTCTTATTACTTGGATTACTAATAAGACCACAGCTGATCCTGGTTCTAGGCCCAATATTCCTGTTGCTTTTATTTTTTTTTTGGCAGACTTTTTTTCCCTTCCAATGCCAAGAAGGATATTCAGGGCCATGGAAGAAAATCATATATACAGTGTATGTGTGTGTGAGTTTGCACAATTGTCTTATATGGGATTTTACAACTTCATCTCAAGCATCTGTAATAGACAGGATTCTGGACTAGAAAAACCATTGGGCTGATCCATTATGATAATTCCTATGGTCCTTTTATCCGAATAACTGACATACACACACACCCCTACCCTTGAACTGTGCCAGTCCAAACCATCCTTGGGTTTGATTCAAATGGTGCTGTTTTATCACTGTAGGGTGCCTGGGGGCCACTGACAGACCACTCTCAAATCCTTCTGAACTGGTTGGGTCTCTCTCTTTCTCGCTAATGAAAAGATTTCCATGTAACATAGAGGACAGAAAACTGTGTAATACATATTTAGAGTTTGGCCGCAGAGAGGGCAAAGAATCCACGTGAAATTCTTTCTCTCATTCTGATACCCATTGATGGCACAATTGAGATATTCTCCCACATCTCTCTCTTTCTCTCTCTCTCTCTCTCTCTCTCTCTCTCTCTCTCCCCTCTGGGCAGAACTCTAGAGCAAAGTGCTCTCAGCTAGTAAAAATAAAAGCTGCCCACAGAAACAACTAAGCATCAGATTCACTCAGCATCATCCGATAACCCCTTAGAACAGGTGATCAATATTCATCAGTCTCACAATTCCACTGCTAGTGATGGTTAATGGGCTGATAATGCCATCTTCCTTGTAGCCAAATCCCATCAGGGACCAGACAGCTGGAGCTAAAGGAGAAAACTTATCAGAACTGGCAGTAGACAGTTTAGGCGGCTAAAATTAACCTTGGACCATTCACAGAAGGAACTAATTGTTTGTGACTGCTAGATTCCTGCCAGTGGCAAAGGTTTATTGCTACACAGATCTTATCCTGATACAAGTGTCTGCACTGCAAGACAAAAGAAAAATCCAAGGATATTTTTAAAAGCACATGAATAACTCTTAATTAGCTAGTACTTGGTAATGTTAAAGATAACCACAAATTTAATTTGTGAATGATAGAATGATTCAGATTGCTTTGAGACTTCAAAATGTATTGTGAATTCAATGCCAGATATGGGCTATGATTCAAAATCATGACCAGCCAAACTGTTCTTGGTTATTCCCACAACATTGGTCTTACCTTATTCTAAAAGCTCTAGTGACACCATTTTCCCCCTGCCACTTCATAAAGGAACTGCCATTCTTTGTGAAAAGCTATCAAGTTTCCAGGGAGAAGAGATAGCTCAGTGAGGGGAAGGAAGGATAGCTCAGTGGTTTGAGCATTGGCCTGCTAAACCTAGAGTTGTGAGTTCAGTCCTTAAGGGGCCATTTGGGGCCAAATCAGTACTTGGTCCTGCTAGGGAGCTAGACTTGATGACCTTTCAGGGTCCCTTCCAGCTCTATGAGATAGGTATATCTCCATATATTAAGTACCACCTTGTGGTGTCACATTAGAACAATGTATCATCATCACTTCCAGGTAATTTTGATTAATAATCACAAATAATTATTATTTTTATTACAGATTGCATTACCATTGCGCCTTCAAGTCCCAGTCATGGGCCAGGACACTAACAGGCTAGGTGCTGTACAAAGACAGAACAAAGAAACAGCCTCTATCCCAGAGAGTTTACAGTCAAAGGATACGACAGGAGGCAACAGATGGAAATGAAAGACAGATGGAGGAGTACAAGGAAACAATGAGCCATTATTGGTTAGCATGAGAGGCAGTGGTCTCAGTACACCAGCGGCCTAATTGTTGTCAAGTTTTTTGTAGGCTTCCCAGCAAAGGAGAGTTTTATGGCATATTTGAAGGATGTTAATGAGGTAGCTTTGTGGACAGTTACAGGCAGCTCCTCCCATGTGTGGCAGGAAGCACGAGAGAAAACACAAAGTGCTTTTTGGAAACATTTAACAAGTGGGTGATGGAGGCTGGTGTCATGGGCTGGTTGAAGGTGGGAGTCAACCTCTTGATAGTGAATAAGAGATGATAGGCTGTGAAATGCCTTGAAAGTGAAACAAAGAAACTTATGTTTAATACTATACAGAAGTGGGGAGTCGGGAGGGATTCAAAGAGCGGGCTGGCATGGTGAAAGTGACAGGCTAGGAAAGTTATCTTTGCAGCAGCATTCCAAAGAGACATGAGTGGGGCATGATTATACCGGTCAAAGCTGGAGGAAAGGATGTTACAGTAGTTGAGATGGCAAGATGATGAGACTCGGGATGAGTTTTAGCTGTGTGGATGGATAGGAAAGGCTGTATCTGAGAGAGACTATGAGGAAAGAATTGGCAAGATTTAGACAGTCTGACTGTGGGGAGCCTAGACATATGTCTGAGTCAAAGATGATGCCTAGGTTATGGACCTGAAATAGCAGGCAGGATGGTGGTGCTATCCACTGTGATCAAGACCTGAGCTAGTGGGTAGGTCTTGGTGGGGGAGGATTAAAAGCTCTGTTTTAGCCATGTTGAGCTTGAGCTGATGGCTAGATATCCACAAGGAGATGTCACATGGACAGGCTGAGATTTTAGTTTGAACAAGAGATAGATCTGGAGTACAGAGGTAGATCTGTGAGTTGTCAGTATAGCGATGGTAGTTGCATTTGTGTTTATGGCTGAGATTACCCAGAGAGAAGATGTAGAGGGAGAAGAGAAGAACAGAGCCCTGTGGAACTAGGGTGACCAGACAGCAAATATGAAAAATCGGGACAGGGGGTGGGGGGTAATAGGAGCCTATATAAGAAAAAGACCACAAAATCGGGACTGTCCTTATAAAATTGGGGCAACTGGTCACCCTATGTGGAACCCCCACAGAAAATTGGAGGATGGGTGTGGGGGGATCTTCTGAAGGACACACTTGAGAGATTAAAGAGGTAAAAGGAAAAATCACAGAAGCCAAGGAAGGACATGGCTACAAGAAGAGGAGTATGGTTAACGGTGCCAAAGGTGGCTGACAGGTCAACGAGGATAAGGATTGAGTAGTGGCTCTGAGATTTTGCAAAGTAGTCTAAGTTCACCCTGAAGATTTGTGAATCTTAATTAATCATTCAATGAACATGGTTGAGTTTAAAGTGCATAGTGAAAAATCAAGAACCAAAATCAGGAGTGTCTCCTACTTTATTGTGCTTCTCCACAGTTTACACATTGTGAACATTTTCACTTGTTCAGGTCAGCATGGAGAAGTTTTGAAACTCATCCAAGCCCATTGGAGTTTTTTAAGGACTCCCCCAGCAGCTCTATAGAATAGGGTGAAGTATCAAAACTGTCTTTAGAGAGAGGCCAAAGACAGCAGGCAGGAGTCTCTTCTCCACTCCCAGCAGGAGCAAAAGTTTGTGCTCTCCTCTTCCATTTCCCTAGGATAAGGTCATTTGAGTTTCTGGGATGTTTTCTGACTTAGTGGGATCAGGACATGGGGACCTTCTTTTCCCCTCCCTACAGATGGGGAGCTGATCAATTGGAAAAAGGAGGCTGGACTAGCTGTGGGATGAAGCTGAAGGGTAGTGGAACACAAGGAATTTGACCTTACCTTATCTATCCATGCTTTTGTCACCACTAGGTCCAAAATAACTGCAATGTGTAGTTCCCTGTTTTGCACTGGATAACTTCTGGATCTGGGCTTTTGTCATTTGGATATTATGTATCTTAGCCCTGGTCTACACTGCAGGGGGGGGAGGGGAGAGAATCAATCTAAGATACGCAACTTCAGCTACGAGACTAGCGTAGCTGAATTCGAGGTATCTTAGATTGACTTACCTCGCGTCCTCACAGCGTGGCGTTGACTGCCGCCGCTCCCCCGTCAACTCCGCTTCCGCCTCTCGGCAGTGGTGGAGTTCCGGAGTCAACGGCAGAGCGATCGGGGATTGATTTATCGCGTCTACACTAGACGTGATAAATTGATCCCCGATAGATCGATGACTACCCGCTGATCCGGCAGGTACTGAAGACCTGCCCTTAGACCTTATCTACCCTGAGTTACACCAATGTAGCAGGGGTAAACTTGTACAAGATACAAGAGACAATTTACAGTGGGGACTTGCACTGGCGCAATTACACCAGTGACCAACCCCCTCCCCCCCACAACCAACTCCCTCCCAAAAAAACCAAACAACCACCTCCCACTGTAGGTAAGATCTTAGAAAGCTGGTCTCTCCTATATTACCCCAGCTGTTGAGATCAGCAATATGGATGAGCTGACAGCTCTCAGTTGCATTCAGCTGGGAACTGGCAGCAGGACACTGTCAGTAGAGGGGCATTGACACTGGAATTTGTTACCCCCATTGATATGATAGTGCCTGACTGGTGAATCCCATCTATTTATTGATACTTTTCTGAGTGACTTTGGTAAATGGGTGGAGTGGGTGGTATTGGTTTTGATGGCTGGGTTCAGTTTACATGTTGGCCTTCAGTCATCCTGTACCCTCAGAAAGGCCTTTCCTACTGCCATTCCCTTTGCATCACTGAAATAGAGAAGTCACAGCACAGTTCAAAAAAGGGAAGGGGGGAGAAGCAGAATTTCAGAGCACCAAGGGTAATGATTCCTGGGCAGACAAAATGCACACAGTACCACTTCCTTGCCAGCAAAAAGAGAATCTGAGTGGAAAGGAATTTGAACAGACTCATATACTCAGACATTTTTTTCTATACCCCAGTAATCAGCAGCGAAATGAACTCAGCCAGTCCCAACCTCTGCTGGAGAGGTCACCATGCATATATTTTCCTGGGCCAACCCACAGACCCAAACATACGTGGCCACACGTACATATTGTTCCTCTTATTTATATTGTGATAATGCCTAGGAGCCCCAGTCATGGGCCAGGATACCATTGTGCGAGGTACTGTACAAACAGAGAACAAAAAGACTGCCCGGGACCCAAACAGCCTGCAGAAAAGCTTTCATATACGTGTTGATGGTACTAAATGAATAAAGTGATAACAATATTGTAATAAAAGAACCCAGGCCATTATATTCTGGGAGATGCTTCCAACCCCCTTCATGCCCCAGATTGGAAAAGCAACAAAGATATTTATGAACAGCAATGGTAAGGAACAGAGTGCTAGGCTAATGCTAGAGTATTAATAACTAGGATGCTATGAATCAAATAAGTAAGTAATAAGCAGTCTCCCCTCCTGCCCATGGCTTACACTTGGAAAAAATAAAATTACAATGTTGCTAAATACAACATCACAGGAGGAAGAAATCATAGTTTGAACTAGACAATCCCAAGAATGGTTGGAGGAGTGCTGGGCTTTAGGCAGTGACACAGTACTTGTAGCGTGCCAGAAACAAAGAAAATCAACACTGACCTTTTGGTAAATTACACAGTGCTCTATCTGGAAAGATGTCATTTTCTTATTTATAGACTGAGAGAGCAATGACAATTTACACCAGCTGAGGATCTGGCCCCAGATCTCCAGTAAGAGTTATGTTCCTAACCACCCGTGGTACCTTTGAAAATCTCCTTCTGAATAAATGACACCAGCAGCCTTACCCTAGTATTACAATTGTGCCTCAAGCCCCCATGTATGTCCAGCCTATGGTACATATAAATATCCACAGTTCAGTGCTGGAGCCTTCCATTTCTCTCTCTTCTGCTGGAAGCTCTGTTTTTATTGCTGGAACTCATTGTTACCAATTGCTTTTACCCTGAAGGCAGGGAGAAAGGCTTTAGGATTGTAGCTGGCATAAAACAGTGGCTCTTCAGTTTTTCATTCTGCAAATGACTTTGTGAGAGAAGAATCGTCTTGTTGCCAAATCCACAACAGGGACATAGGCACAGCGTTGCAACAACTAACTTTAGATGCCCTGCCATCCGGTGGCATTCACAGCCCTGAGTTAGACACCCAGGCTTCCTATTCAATACACTGGAAGAGTTGGTGGGCCAGAGAGAATGACTCTAAAGCCTAGTGATTAGGGCACTCACTGGGAGACCCAGATTCCAGTCCCTGCACCAAGGAATAGTTAAGCATTTTGTACAAAGTGCAATAGCTTCAATAGGAGAGCCTAGCACCAGAGTACCCAATAGCCTCTGGTTAGGGCACTCACCCATGAAGTAGAAGACCTATGTTCAAGTCCTTGCTCCAACTCAGGAAAAGTGGAGATTTGCACCAGTGTCTCTGATATTCTAGGTGTGGGCTCTAACCAGTGGGTGACAGGAAATATAGCATGGTACCACCCTCATGGTATTTTGGTCAGGGTCCAACCTGGGAGGCGTTCTCTAAGGTGGCCTCTGAGAACACTTACCAGGTCAGGCCCCATTGGGGAGATAGGCAGGGGAATGCCTACTTTGAGGATCCCACCAGGGGTTAGGTGTGAACGAGTTTCCAAGCTTCTTGGCAACGCCGTACATGCTCACTAGCAGAATGTTATGCAGCTGCAGGACTTTTTAGGTAAGGCTATGATTTAGTCACGAGTATTTTTAGTAAAAGTCATGGACTGGTCACGGGCAGTAAACAAAAATTCACTGCCCATAACCTGTCCATGACTTCTACTAAAAATATCTGTGATTAAATCTGGGGGGGGGAGCGCTTCTGCAGTGGGGTTGGGGGGGGCGCTTTGGGGGGGGACACCAGAGGGGCTGCTGGGGGGGGGGGCGGGGTCAGCGGCACCAGCTGCCAGGGGCCGTGGACCACAGCTGCTCCAGCCTGCCGCCCGGGGACTACTAATGGGGCCAGTGGACCACGGCTGCTCTGGCCGGCCGGGGACTGCTGCCCTGGGGCCGCTGGTGTGGGGACTGCTGCCCAGCGGCTGGTGTGGCTGACCTGGGGGGCCACCTGAGCAGGGCGCCCCGGAGCCAGCTGCTTGGGCGGCCCTGGGGTCAGCCACACTGGCCCCTGCACACATATACTTGAATAAAATGATGTTGCACCAAGTACCTGTGTTCTTTCTTGTACATAACAATGCCATGACTAAAACCTGCATCCATCATTGTGTATTGCTCATATATACTATATATACATTTCACCTGTGTACTTACTTGTAGATAACCCTAGCTTACCAGAGTACTGACTACAGCTGGTTGAAAGGTAAGCCTCATAAAAAAGTTGGGGGAAAAAATCATTTCATTGGAATTTTTTCTTTTTGAATATTTTTGTTTCATTTTGGTGGGAAAAATCCCACTTTCTCTTTGAAATCATTTGTTTTAAATGTCACATGAAAACATATTTTCAATTAATGTTTTCCATTAATAAATTTCATTGTGGCCTGATTCCCATTTTTCAAAAATATTCATGGAGAACAAAGTCAATCAGCTCTGCTACTGATCCATCAAAGATGCACACTGTTCCTTAGCTATATCTTTATGGGAACATAGAATTTGCCTTATTAAAAGGATGCAACAGTCTGTATGCTCCGATAAACTGAAGTGGCCAGTGCTAGATACCTTGAGGTACAATTTCCCAATATGGTTTCATAATTTTTTTTGTAGAGCTTGGGTCTAGATGCCCTGTAATGTTTGGGACACTCAGTCTTAAGATTAGGTGTTAAAACCATTTTCTGCTCATGCTGCTGGCTAATTTTCAGCATAGTATAGAGTGACCAGAGAACAAGTGTGAAAAATCAGGACAGGGGTGGGGGGGTAATAGGAGCCTATATAAGAAAAAGACCCAAAAATCGGGACTGTCCCTATAAAATCGGGACATCTGGTCACCCTAGCATAGTACCAAAAATTTCACAGCCACACTTGAGCTATTGAGAATCAAAAAACACCCTCCAACATGCTAGTTTAGTGTGGCATGTCCACAGACCTATTAAATATGATGTTCAAAGGAGTAAAGGAATTTAAGGGATCTTCTTTCCCTTTACCTAAAAACAAGATTTACATAGCAATGTGAAGGGAAACAAACATACCGCATGAAAAAGAGAAAGAATTGTAAAAGAATGTTTTCAAAAAACAGCATACCCTGCATATTCAGCACATTCATTCTTGACCTTCTCTGTCTACTAATTTTCTCCTGATGTGCTAAATCTTTGCTAGATGAAACTTTTGCTGGCAAGCATCTTAAGAGATTCAAAGGCCAAACTGCCAAGAACAGGTTGGCTTAATTTCTTTATCATTCATTATTCAAGCTGCCACTTGTAATATTTATATGGGTCATCCAGATTGTAGCACCTTATTGCAGAAACTCATTAATGGTCATTAGAGTTGTAGCCTCTACCCCCTAAGGAAGGCTAGCTGAATGTGCATGAAGGGCCTGACTTCAGAAATCAGGATGCCACTGATCTGGTTGATGGCATCGCCATTTAATAGGAAGTGGCATTGGGGTCATCAGCCAGTGGTGTCAGAGTTGTACCTTCAGCTCCAATGCGTAAGCAATGGGTTTCACCTGCCTCTGAGAATAGTATCAATATAGGATATATACAAGTCATTAAACCAGTCAGCACATAAGCATTCATGCTTCCTAGTGCAAATTACTAAGGGGGACAGGTTTACTCGGGAAGAGGACCAAAACAAGAGGAAATGAAATACTCCATAAACCACACAGAAAATCAATCTCTTTATCCTATCAACAGCTCCCACATCCCCCTCTGGCCAGCCACTCAGGGCCCTGAGGCTTCAGAGTGTGACTTTACTAGTCTTGCCAAAACATACCTGCTTAAGCAGTTTTGAGAGCTTCCCTAGTCTATAAGCCCAGTGCTGGCAGATGAGTGAGACTGGAAAAGTTAGAAGAGACTTTCAATAATTTTCAGGAACTCAAACCCAGCAATAGTAACAACAAGTTGAATGCTTCTTATCAATACATAGACAACAATCTTGTGCCTAAATTCCAGGGCATTTAAGTCCAATGGAAGGTGAAATCCAGCAACCAGGCTGTCCTCAAGAGTTCTCTGAACCTGCCTATGTAGATAGACAATGGCTGCAGGGACATCCCTTGAGGTTCTCATAACAGCTGCCACTGTGCATATGCTAATCTACATGGGCATTTCTGGAATGGAAGCATGCTAAAACTGATGCTGCTTTCTCCCTTTGTTGTTTGCACTCCTTGTTCTCTCTTCCCTTTGTTTTAGCTGGGGGGAAAAGGAGGAGAAACAGGTTGCAAGAATAACTTTCAGGAAATGCTTTGTGCTAAAGCAGAAGAATTTACTCCACAGACACTGACTGTGCAAGGCCTCTCATAGGAGTAAGTGTCCCCCCACCCACAACCCATTTGGAAGAAATATGTCCTTGCTATTGTCATGGATTCACATGATCTGGTCTATATCCCAATCTGTAATGAACCAGTTCCTTGGGTGTGCCAGACCGCAAGCATCTACACAGTTCTGCAGGGCAGGCCCATGGCCTCCACAACTCCGAAACTGGGCCTTTGGATGCCAGTGACCTCTGTGTGGCTACCTGCAGTGCATCTAAAGAAGCCAGATTCCCGGGAGGAGTCTTGTTCCTTCACCTTCAGGGCGCAATGCTCTCAGTAAGTATCTGCTGCCACTGCAGGTAACCTTTTCAAAACAAGATAATGTATTAGTCCCCTGGCCTACAGAATCTGACTTCCTTGCATTATATTATGTGACCCAAGGTAACTAATTCAGAAGACACAACACCTGTTGAGCTTTGAATGGACTGAGAATTAGACAGACTCTCTTAATGCAAATGAATTTAGGACAGTTTTACTATATCACAAAGTTTTTAAACAGTATTTATGTGCAGTCTTCTTTCTAAGCTCTAGAAAAAATAAGTGGGGTAGAATGTTAACTTGTAGCAATTTCCTAGATAACGCTGTTCTTTTCCTTTTCTTGGACATGTTGTTTCTCCTGTGAATTAACCAGGGTTTGCGAAGTTATAGAAGAATGACTACAGTGACTGACAGCATATTGACAGTTCAAGCAGCTTCTGCTCACATTCTAGGAACTCAGGAACATCACACTGTGAACAGCAAATTGATTTAATCCCCTACAGCATTCAAAGCAAGCAAGGAATAACTACAAAATAGCTATCCTAATAACACATGTGCCTAATAATGATAATCAAGTCACTGATTGACTGATATGACCTCATTAGACTTGGTAACCTTCTTTTAACCCCCAACTACATTTTGACATGTAGACTTTCAAATATTTGGCAACGGAATCTTTTCTGCTAATTGTTTAAATATATTTGGCTAGCCAAAAACTGCTGATATTCATGTTATTGGTAACTTTTTAATTCAATTCGGCCATTCCTTGATTTTGGCCTTTTATGTATTATTATGCTCCTCCAAATGAGCAAGATGCTTCACAAACACACAAAATGGACGGACCATGTCCCCAAATAGCTTCCAGGCTTAGGCCCTTATCTTTTAAACACTTATGCACATTCTTAACTTTAGGCCTATAAATTGTGTCACTGAAGTCAATGGAATGACTCAAAGGTGTAAAGCTAAACATGTGTATGCATTTTTAGAACCAGGGACTATACAGAGATGTACCAAAACACGAGAGAGTAATCAATAAAGTAAGAGAGAAGTAGACAAAGTTCACAATAATAAAATCATGCAGTTCCTCATTTAAGGCATGTACACTTCTTGGTTGTTCATTTACATTAATGTGGATTGGCATTTGCTTGTTTTTGTGGAGTTTAGACTGACACACATTGCTATGAATTTTATCAACCAAGGTAATTGTACACAAGGAGTCATATGATATTGGACCAAGTGTACATACTTTGCAATCAATATTTATACCCAACTACAGTTCATCAGATTATTTTGAGCTCTTTTGAATCCCATCAAAAGAAAAGCACTGCAGAATTAGGAATAATAACTATTTAGTATTAATATTGCAATATCACCCAAAGGCTTCAGTTACAAGCAGGGACCCTATTGTGCTAGGCACTGTACTAATACATTGGAAGATTTGGTTCATGTCACAAAGAGGGTGATCTTGCACATTTAATACTATTCTGGTGCTTTGATGATACTCCAATTAAAAGTACTCATGGGTGGAAGCTCCCTGCCAATTCTGAAAAATACAGTACAATACAATAAAAAACCAAAAGCCTAAAGTTTCATCATGAGTTCACATGACAAAAATGATTTTTAAATTGTTTCATTAAAAAAAGAAAAATAAAAACCTCTAGGCTAAGGGATTTTTCCCAGCACACAAATCTCTAGAATAATGCAGGGATGGATGTATCCAACTGTTTATGGTGGCTGAGATTAAAGAAGGGTTTTGAAATTGCTCTTATTAAACTGATCTAACATAAAAGAAGTAAACAGTGGATTTTAATGACAAATTAAATAAATGGTTTAGCTCTGAAAGAGCTGCTTTATACCAACCCTTTGATAATATGTCTTCATTTTGTCTGTCCTACAATGTTAGGGGCAAGAAGGGTTTTGTGCTGCACAGCTAATGAATGCAGGGAAAACCTTTTTGCACTGCAGTAACTCAGATTAGATTTTAATATTTCATTTCAGAACTAATCTCACCTCTTCAATTTGATTTTATTGAAATGACGCTACAAAAATACTAAAAAAAAGTTTATGTAGAGTTTCTTTTGAACATCAAGTTTGCAGATGGGAAACTACATTCTCCACTCACAGACAGATAAAGAAGAAATCTGTGTTGAACAAAAAGCCATGGAAGCCACAGAGCTGAGGTCATCCCATATGTCTGCATAGCTTTTAGAGTTCTCTAAATTTGCAAAGTAAAGTTTTTAGCCCTTCCATATTCAAAGGTCACCTTGACAATGCAAAATGTAAGCACTTCTGTTGAGTCTGCATCCTGACAGAATTAACCAAGAATACTAAAAAAAGAATTAATTTCCCACACTCACCTTGAAGGAATGTTAACTAGGAAACTAATTATCAAGGGCCTGCTGCTGGTCCCCTGAAAGCCAATAGGAGTTTTGCAATTTACAGCAATGGGAGTCTAACAGTTTAAGCTTTTCAGATTTTAATCCTGTTAATCACTTCAATGCTGAATGAGAAACCAGATCCATCAAACAGATGCCCTTGCCCAGTACAGAGGCACATATACCTTTCATATCCTGATAAAAAACTGATAGAGGAATGCTTGCATCTTCCATCGGCTCTAAGAGGAAAAACAGCTAAACAGCAAGCTGTGTCAGTTGGAGTCATTGTTTTTACCCAGATTATGGAAAATAGAATAGAAAAGACAAGAATGACAGTTCAATAGAGTGAATTAAAACAAATTCTAAACTATCTCTAACCTTTAGTCTAGATAGGTTTCACAATTTCAGTAAATCCTCTTACACTTTTTGACTGAATGATGGCAGGCAAAACTGCAAAATTCCCTTTTTCTTTTTAGCAACTCTTTGTTGTCCTTGTAAACCACTTAGTCCAAAACTGAAACATAGAGCTGCCCAGAAAATGGAAATCCCTTTCCACAGAAATGTTGGTTTTGCAACTAGAGTATTTTTCACTGGAAAATCATTCAGATGAAAAATTTTCAAAGTTCTACTTACAGCAAACAGTTAGGACTATTTACATGTTCAAATTGCCTGTTGTTTATCTAGTAACATAATACTAGGTCAAGCAGGTGAATTGTCAGATTATTACGGTTAGATTATGCATGAAGTAACCACATATCAACCATCAGGTAAATCCTTTTGCAAACCTGTTAGTGCTGGAATCATAGAATATCAAGGTTGGAAGGGACCTCAGGAGGTCATCTAGTCCAACCCCCTGCTCAAAGCAGGACCAATTCCCGGACAGATTTTTGCCCCAGATCCCTAAGTGGCCCCCTCAAGGATTGAAATCACTACCCTGGGTTTAACAAGCCAATGCTCAAACCGCTGAGCTATCCCTCCCCCATAATAATAATGCCTTGGATTAACCTCATTGGCTATGATACTGCCACTGCCTTATGCTACTCAATGAAATGGAATAATGGTAGACCTTTTTTGGCCACTTTCAAGCCAATACAGCTTGTTGAGAGGGGGAAACAAAGGGGAGGGTTGAGAATTGTGATGTTTTCTGAAAACCAAATTTCCAAAAGTTGTTTTTTTTTTCAAATTTGGAAGCGTGTAATTTCAAAATTAGAAACATTTCACCAGTTCTAGAGTTGGTCGAAAAATAGCAAGAATGGAGAAAAAAATATGAAAATGCCATTGAAATTGTTTTCTTTTCACCAAATGTTGAAATGTCTTTTTTTTTTTTTTTTAAATTGACCAATTCTAGTTGAAAAATTAGAAAGCTGGAGCAATCTAACCTTTTGCTACTCCTTTGTGACATCTAGTGCCCAGGACCAATATTTTCTCTCACTCTTGTCCAGCAGTCTGGTCTTCCTCAGATTCAGCTGGGTTCCAATTTCTAAACCTGTAGGACCCAGGACTCAGAACAATAAATCAGTGGGATATGTGTTTACTCTGTCACTGCTTGGATTGGTCTTGGATAATGAGGATCTCCAACTCATAAGGTCTCCAGACTCATAGACTTTAAGGCCAGAAGGGACCATCATGATCATTTAGTCTGACCTCCTGCACATTGCAGGCCACAGAACCCTGACCCACCCACTCATGTAACAGATCCCCTACCCTCTGGCTGAGTTACTGAAGTCCTCAACTCATGATTTAAAGCCTTCACATTATAGAGAATCCACCATTTACACTAGTGTAAACCTGCGAGTGATCCATGCCCCGTGCTGCCATGGCATGTAGTACAAGAATAAAACCCAACATGGTCCAACCCCGCGCCCCAAACGCAACAGTCATAGGTCCATGTTCTCCTTGGTCTTTCTGGCACCTTTTGCACCTGCAGGATGCATCTGGATTGGAATGCACAGATGTTCATTTATCCATTCCAGGTGTCAGTGTTTGCCTGTGACATGGTCCAGCCACTCCCTGAATTGTCCAAAGGATGGATGCTCTGCAGTACTTGATAGCAGTGAGGGGAGCAAGAGCTGAAAGTTGCTTTGGAGCCTGCAGTCTGGTAGCCAGCTCCAGTAAGTATTCCAACAGCTCCTTCCTCTGCACTCTGTCTGTTAAGGGTGCCTCTCTGCACCCTTAACCAGCAGTTATGCTCCATGAATCTGTCTGCCAAATCTCTCCTCATGCTGTGTAGCCTCTGTCTCTCTTTCCACCCTGCGAGCATCCTTATCGAGTTGGGCCTGTTGGACTTGAATCTGCTGATTCATTGTATCAAGCAGGGCTCCCATCAGCTCATCTAAGATGCTCTTTCTCTTCCCCTGCAGTAGGGTGGTCTGAACATGCAGGCTCCAGTTGCCATGTGTTCCTCCTGGTGCCTTGTGTTGATGGAGGTGAAAGGGCCTTGAAGGGACAGAGACAGAGAACATTATTGTGTGAGCTTGGTTAAAAAATACATTTCACAGTTTATGAAAGGGGCTGCTTTAATTCAAGGTCAGATCCTCTGCCGGCAGGCTCTCCTCCAGGGGTGCTTGTGATAGGGGGTTATACTGTTGCCATCCTCACTCAGCAGAGGATCATGCACCAGGCACAGTGTTCAGTGCAGTTCCCATTATCCAACTGAATTTCTCATAAAAGAGGGAGGACTACAGGGAGTTCCCAGAGGTTAGCATCTTTGATTTTTTTTGGTAGTTTGTCTTCAGTCACTTGATCTGCTCTCTGCATTAATCTGCTGTCCTGTCAATCCCCAACGCTGCCAGCTGCTCGGATATCATTTTATACACATGATCATTTCTAGTGCTCTTGAGTCAGTGCCTCGTCAGAGGTTAACCAGAATGTGGCTGTTTTTCTCTGGTGCACTTGATGCAGGACTTCATCTTACTGCTTGCTGGCCATACCTAATACATATTAGCATTGAACGTGTTTGTTGTTTCCAGCTGAGCAGTCCACGTGGAAATTAAGGGTTAAACGCCGAGCAGCTGTTTTCAAACCAGGAGGTTGCTTCTGGTTCCTGGGAAGCGAGTGGCAAACTTTGGAATTGAAGGGCTGGGAAGCACAGCCCCAGGGGATTGTGGGATAGCACTGATGGATTCTCCAGACCCATGTCTGACAACTCGGACTTGGTCTGCAAAATGCCTGGGCTCTGACCCATGTCATAGTGGTACTTGGACTCCAACCCACCCCACTTGGAGGGTCTGGGGCCCAAACTCAAGAGGAGTTATTAGCTCGTCAGACTAATTTCTGTGTGGACAGCAAGGAGCTTTGGCTCAAATCTGAGTCTGAGTCTGGGATTAGTGTGCTGTGTGGTCATACACATAGGGTACGTCTACACTAGGTTAAAAGACCTGCATCATGGCCGTGGCTGGCCCAGGTCAGCTGACTTAGGCTCATGGGGCTTTGGCTGCAGGGCTAAAAATAGTGTAGACATTCAGGATCAGGCAAGAGCCTGGGCTCTAGGGCCTTCCTCCATTGCAGGAGCTTGGGATCTAACCCGAGCATCTATACATCAATTTTACAGCCTGTCAGCTCAAGCCCATGACCCAGGCCAGCTGCGGGCATGTAATTGCTGTCTAGACACACCCTAAGGGCCCAGACAGTGAGCATGAGAATGACAGGAAAGAAGCTGACATATTATTGTATTTTCTGTACTCGGGGGCAGGACAACTATGGGCAATAAAACAGCTACTCCTGTTTACCTCATTCACTTGAGGAGGAGGAACAGCACTGCCATCATTTCAGGTGAGTGACTCTCCTTCCCCAAACCACACAACAAAGGCAGGATAAAGCCATAACTCACTTAAGGCCCAGAGGATCCTCAAAGGTATTTCGAGCACCTAACTTCCACTGGAGTGTACTGAAATATACCATGTGGTCTGTTTGTCTGGGGGACCTTGTGCTGACCATGTGAGTGCTGAGCCTAGCGGCCTGATAGGCAAGGCTGAGAGCTGAGAGCTTCTTAACGAGGCTTTGATCCCTAAGCCCTTTAGCACTCATCAACCCTTAACCAGGGGCCAGGGCTACTCAGGAAGACCAGGGCTTTAAAAAGCCTGCTCCTAAGCAACCAGGGGAGCTAGTGAACAGGAGTGGCTAACAGGTGAGTTTTGCGAGAGAATTTACAGGGGGAGTGTGTATGGGGGGGGGCTACATACACTTACCATTCCTTAAACTTAAAGCCAAAACCACCTCCTGATAAAAACAAAACATCAATAAAGGAACGAGTTTCAGGAGTAAAAAGAGAATGCAGGCAGGAGTCCAGCAACAGAGTGGGGGCTACCCAGTTTATTGCACCCAGTGTAGCATGTATAATTACCTACCCTATGGGCAGGTGGCATATGCGTGCATTCAGTGCAAGGAGCTCCTGGGACTCAGAGACCATGTACAGGCTTTGGACGCCACGGTGGCTGAGCTAGAGGAGCTAAGGGAGACACTGAGGTACATAGATGAGACTTTCCGGGACACAGTAGAACGGTCCCACCCCCAGTCTGACAGCCTCTGTGCTATTGAGGAGGATGAAAGTCTCAGGGAAAGAGAACATCCAACTGGAGCAAAGGGAAAAGATCCCATAGTTGGGACCCTCCTTCCAGAGGATGTTGTGTTATCCTCTCGCACTGAGGATACCTCTCTGGGGGAGGGAACTCCAACTATTAGAAAGAGACAAGTATTAGTAATGAGTGATTTGATCATTAGAAACATAGATAGCTGGGTTTGTGATGACCAGGAGAACCGCATGGTGACTTGCCTGTCTGGTGCGAAGGTTGCGGATCTCTCGAGACATCTAGATAGACCTATGTGTAGTGCTGGGAGGAGCCGGTGGTCATGGAGGCCAAATTTAGGCTGCTAGGTAAGAGATTGAAGTCCAGGACCTCCATGGTGGCATTCTCTGAAAATGCTCCCGGTTCCACGTACAGAACCCGTTAGACAGGCAGAACTGCAGGGTCTCAATGCGTGGATGAGACGATGGTATAGGGAGGAGGGATTTAGATTTATTAGGAACTAGGGAAACTTTTGGGAAAGAGGGAGCCTATACAGGAAGGATGGGCTCCACCTAAACCAAAAAGGAACCAGATTGTTGGCACTTAAAATTAAAAATGTCGTAGAGCAGTTTTTAAACTAAGGGCTGGGGGAAGGCCGACAGGTGCAGAGGACCATATGGTTCGGACATTCCTTAGGGGAGGATCTATAAATGGAGATTCCCTATGTCCTAGTAAGGAGGAGAGGATGGAAGATGATAAAATACAGGTGGGATCTGATGAGAAACAGTCAAATGAAAAAAAGCCCCATTCAATTACATCATGTAATGGCAGACAGCTAAAAAGTGACAAGTTTTTTAAGTGCTTATATACCAGTGCTAGAAGTCTAAATAATAAGATGGGTGAACTAGAGTGCCTCGTATTAAATGAGGATATTGATATAATAGGCATCACAGAAACTTGGTGGAATGAGGATAATCAATGGGTCACAATAGGACCAGGGTACAAAATATATCAGAAGGACAGAACAGGCCGTGTTGGTGGGGGAGTGGCACTATATGTGAAAGAAAGCATAGAATCAAATGAAGTAAAAATCTTAAATGAACCAAACTGTACCATAGAATCTCTATGGATAGTAATTACATGCTTGAATAATAAGAAAATAACAGTAGGAATATATTACTGACCATCTGACCAGGATGGTGAAAGAGACCGTGAAATGATCAGGGATATTAGAGAGGCTATTAAAATAAAAAACTCAATAATAATGGGGGATTTCAACTATCACCATATTGACTGGATACATGTCACCTCAGGACGGGATGCAGAGTTAAAATTTCTAGACACCTTAAATGACTGCTTCTTGGAGCAGCGAGTCCTGGAACCCACAATAGGAGAGGCAATACTTGATTTAGTCCTAAGTGGAGAACAGAATCAGGTCCAAGAGGTGAATATAGCTGGGCCGCTTGGTAATAGTGACCATAATATAATTAAATTTAACATCCCTGAGGCGGGGAAAACACCACAGCAGCCCAACACTGTGGCATTTAATTTCAGAAAGGGGAACAATACAAAAACAAGCAGGCTAGTTAAATTAAAAGGTACAGCACCGAAAGTAAAATCCCTGCAAGCTGCGTGGAAACTTTTTAAAGACACCATAATAGAGGCTCAACTTAAATGTATACCACAATATTAAAAAAAACATAGTAAGAGAACCAAAAAGGAGCCACTGTGGCTAAACAACAAAGTAAGAGAAGCAGTGAGAGGCAAAAAGGCATCCTTTAAAAAGTGGAAGTTAAATCCTAATGAGGAAAATAGAAAGGAGCATAAACTCTGGCAAATAAAGTGTAAAAATATAATTAGGAAGACCAACAATGAATTTGAAGAACAGCTAGCCAAAGACTCAAAAAGTAATAGCAAAAAATTTTTTAAGTACATAAGCAGCAGGAAGCCTGCTAAACAACCAGAGGGGCCACTGGATGATGGAGATGTTAAAGGAGCACTCAAGGAAGATAAGGCCATTGTGGAGAAACTAAATGAATTCTTTGCATCGGTCTTCACTGTTGAAGATGTGAGGGAGATTCCCAAACCTGAGCCATTCTTTTAAGGTGACAAATCTGAGGAACTGTCCCAGATTGAGGTGTCATTAGAGGAGGTTTTGGAAAAAATTGATAAACTAAACAATAACAGCTTACCAGGACCAGATGGTATTCACCCAAGAGTTCTGAAGGAACTCAAATGTGAAATTGCAGGACTACTAACTGGAGTCTGTAACCTATCATTTAAATCAGCTTCTGTACCAGATGACTGGAGGATAGCTAATGTGACACCAATTTTTAAAAAGGGCGCCAGAGGGGATCCCAGCAATTACACACCTGTAAGCCTGACTTCAGTACCGGGCAAACTGGTTGAAACTATAATAAAGAACAATATTGTCAGACACGTAGATGAACATAATTTGTTGGGGAATAGTCAACATGGATTTTGTAAAGGGAAATCATGCCTCACCAATCTACTAGAATTCTTTGAGGGGGTCAACAAGCATGTGGACAAGGGGGATCCAGTGGATAGAGTGGATTTAGATTTTCAGAAAGCCTTTGAGAGGTTCCCTCACCAAAGGCTCTTAAGCAAAGTAAGCATACATGAAATAAGAGGGAAGGTTCTCTCATGGATTGGTAACTGGTTAAAAGATAGAAAACAAAGGATAGGAATAAATGGTCAGTTTTCAGAATGGAGAGAGGTAAATAGTGGTGTCTCCCAGTGGTCTGTATTGGGCCCAGGCCTATTCAACATATTCATAAATAATCTGGAAAAAGGGGTAAACAGTGAGGTGGCAAAATTTGCAGATGATACAAAACTACTCAAGATAGTTAAGTCCAAAACAGACTGTGAAGAGATCTCACAAAAATGGGTGACTGGTCCAGAAAATGGCTGATGAAATTCAGTGTTGATAAATGTAAAGTAATGCACATTGGAAAACATAATCCCAACTACACATATAAAATGATGGGGTCTAAATTAGCTGTTACGACTCAAGAAAGAGATCTTGGAGTCATTGTGGATAGTTCTCTGAAAACATCCACTCAATGCGCAGCGGCAGTCAAAAAAGTGAACAGAATGTTTGGGAATCATTAAGAAAGAGATAGATAATAAGACAGAAAATATCATATCGCCTCTATATCAATCCATGGTACGCCCACATCTTGAATACTGTGTGCAGATGTGGTCGCCCATCTCAAAAAAGATATATTGGACTTGGAAAAGGTTCAGAAAAGGGCAACAAAATTGATCAGGGGTATGGAATGGCTGCCGTAAGAGGAGAGATTAATAAGACTTGGACTGTTCAGCTTGGAAAAGAGATGACTAAGGGGGGATCTGATAGAGGTCTATAAAATCATGACTGGTGGGAAGAAAGTAAATAAGGAAGTGCTATTTACTCCTTCTCATAACAGAAGAACTAGGGGTCACCAAATGAAATTATTTGGCAGCAGGTTTAAAACAAACAGAAGGAAGTATTTTTTCACACAACGCACAGTCAACCTGTGGAACTCCTTGCCAGAGGATGTTGTGAAGGCCAAGACTATAACAGGGTTTCCAAAAAGAGCTAGATAAATTCATGGAGGATAGGTCCATCAATTACTATTAGCCAGGATGGGCAGGAATGGTGTCCCTAGCCTCTGTTTGCTAGAAGCTGGGAATGGGCGACAGGGAATGGATCACTTGATGGTTACCTGTTCTGTTCATTCCCTCTGGGGCACCTGGCATTGGCCACTGTCGGAAGAGAGGATATTGGGCTAGATGGACCTTTGGTCTGACACAGTATGGCCGTTCTTCTGTTCTTCTGTTCTATGAGTTGGGCATCTAAATACCTTTGAGAATCTGCACACTAGTCCCTCCCACCATCACTGTAATATCATTCACTTTTCTACATGTATGTTGGAATTTACTGATTAAATTTAGACCTGAAAGGAGATGACTTAAAGGAGATTTTCCTGAGATATTCAGTATCATAAAGAATTTAAATGGTATATTTTTCACACTGTTCCAAAATGAGAACAATGGGGACACACAAATTAAATTAGTGGCCATTAAATTTAGAACTAAAATGAAATATATCTTCACGTAGTAAATAGTCTTTGACCCAAATACGTCTGGTGGATAATTTATTACAAATAATAACATTAATAGTTATGTATCAAGGCCCATACCTGCAGCTCATAGCTCCATTCAAGTCAGTGCTTCAGGGGGCAAGTTCATCATCGCAGAGCTTAGGCAGGAATACTTTCTCCCATATTTTCCCCCAATCTACAACAATAGCTGAGATCATTGTTTTTTCCCCTGACTCTGAAGCTTCACGTATTAGCTGCAGGATACCACGTTTAATGGAACAGGGGCCTGACAAATCCAACTTTCCTATGGTTGCAAGCAGTTCCAGACTTTGGATCCTGTAGTTTCAATAGTTTCTAGTCTCTTTAGTTCAGCTCCTCAAAGGTATTGGTGCCTAACTCCCATTGAAACCATCTCTTCTTTTGGCTACAGCCAGCAAAAGAGTAGGAACAACAGGCCTAGATTCTCCAAGGACTTTAGGTACCTAACTTCCATTGATTTCCACAGGAGATTTTTAGATGTCTGTAGGCAAGAGAAGATGATCCACTGTTTTATGCAGAACCATATTCTTATATTTTGCCTCCCCCCCCCCCGCCCGCCCGCCGCCAATCATAGGTAAGCAAAGACAATATGAGTCAAGACCAGTTGGGGCTCCTCACCTTTTGCTGTTTGTCCACTTCTCAGGCCTGGTGCAGAGTCTGCACCTTGACTCCTTTCAGACTGAACTGGTCCCCTGCTGCTGTGATCGCCCTGGGCTTGCCTGCACAATGCCTCTAGGCAGTATTTCTATGTCAGATACAATATGTTTCAACAGCCAGTGCAGTCTGAACAAATTTCCTAGGCACCCACTGAAATACAACCTGACATTCTGGTGATCACAAATGCTGCATCATCCATTCCTCCAGCATTCAGCAGTTCTGATATGGCAGAGGTGTAATCAAGTGTAAGGAGGCATATGTGTCACTAATATAGCATCACTATCTCTAAGGAAGGACTTTTTTGCAGAAGATTTGTCCTTAGTACTCAAACTTTGATTAGTACCAAGGCTTTGGTGAGAAACATGCACCTCCCCATAGGTATCTGTGGAATAATTGTGTTAAGGGAAGCTGGGTTTCCAGCGATTACTCTTATAATATATTGCTGTTCTAGCTCATGTGAACAGCATTAAAGATCACAGTAGAAAGAAAAAGTGATCAAGGACAGAAGGTGAAGTCTACTGGATATCAATGAATCAGGATGTAACAAGATAATATAATGAAGTAATCAGGCTTTCTGTGGTAATATCTCAAGAAGAGCCTAATGATTAGCTAGGAGAGAAGTTAATGTGGACCTAGCGAGCCTAATTATCAGACCTCAGCTTCCATTAGTGTGCAGGCTCCTTTGTGGGTGCACTCAACAGCGGGTGCATTTGTATTAAGCTAACACCTGTAGATATTCATCACATGGAGGTATGGGCTCTGTCACAGGTCCAGTCAGGTGCTTCCACTTAACCACTGAGACTGCTGTGAGGCAACCCAGACACTAGATCCTATATGTTTTTTAAACCTCCAGCCAGCCCAGTTCCTCTGTCAGGGGATTCCCAGCCTCCTCAGGTGATCCCAGACTCCTACCAGGTGACTCTGTTGGCAAGTGACCACTCCCCTGCCAAACCATTTCTTCTGGGTGGGAGCCTCTCTATTGTCTAGGATGTTTGAATTTGAATAGAGGACCTTCCCAAGTTAACGACCCTCTATTGTCAGCCCACATCTTGGAATTTGAGTCCAATACATAAGCAAAGAAGCTACCAGCCCCCACATTCAAAATGGAGTTTTCAGTTTAGTAGAGTGCGGAGGGGATGCGTGGGGGGAGGGCAGGGTTGCCCTACCCTCACTCTGCTCCCCCCTCCACTATGGGCAGGCATGGGTTGCCTCTGGTAGAGTGAGTTCATAATCTGACACAAAAATAACAAATTGTACAGATTCTCAAATCATCACAGGTTCTAAGGCTGCATGTGGAGACTTCTCCAAGCCATTGCACTGGAGTAAACTCTGAAGAGTGGATCCTCTGACATTACTTGAGGCCTCCAGGAGAAAATTCTTTTCTCCTTTTCGTCTCCATGGTTTTCCCCAGTTTTCATCTGAGATACATGCAGTGGGTGCTGTGGAGTGTATCAGCCCCAGAGGGACATTTCATTTTTTAAATAACCCAGTTTTGCAGGAAGTAGCAGTGAAAGGCAAAATGATCAGGAACTGCCTTCAGCAAATGTGTGAAGGCAAGCAAAAGTACTAACAAATGGTAGCACTAAGATCACGCACCTAGGCAGCAGTGTGGGTGGGGGTATGTGTGTGTACACAGTGCCATACCCATGTCTAGCACAGCGTATGTGGACTCTTAGGCATGGGTATGGGAAACACAAGAGAGCATTACACAAACCACTACTAGGGTTAGCATGCAAGTGTAGTCATAGGCTAAGGGTGAGACAGTAGTTAGTCTCAGTGCCTATTCAGTTCAATCTTTAGTCCCTTTGCGTTGTAGTGGTTATTTGTATGATGTGGACCCCTGTCAATTAGGAATGGAGCTAAGACCATGGAATATAAGTTTTCCTTATAAAAAGAATCAGTACAGCACTACAACAATTTTGGTTTGGACAAGTAAGTCAAATCTCAGTACATAACAGAGAAGCAGGAGAGTTTAACAAATCAATATACGACTAGAGCTGATCAAACAGTTGAAGATTATTTTTGCTCTACATACCTGTAGTCTGACCTTATATAAATATTTGTGTGCACCAATTGTTTTACACAAAGACAACCCTATAGATGTAAAACTGAAGAAATTGAGATTAGAGATTAAACCTGCTCATCTAACGAAAGGTTAGTATTGAAACAGACATAATTCAAAATGTAGATATGGGATTACTCATGTGTTTAAGGTTAAGCAGATGTGTAAGCATTTGCAGAACTGAGGTTTATGTGCGATAGTCCACATAAAATTTACAAAATCCCATATATTATATGCAAACACCATCATTTTGGTACTAGTTCATTTAACTTTGTATATAAAGTATTTCACTTGTGGATAGAGATTTTAGTTTGTAGTTCTTATTTAATAAAAGTTCCCATAGAAAAATGAAACATCAATTTACAATAGAATGATATACAAATAAATAAATAAATAAATAAATAAATAATAATCTTATCCTAAGTGACAACAGCTCAAACCCCACACTTTCTCCTGAAAGGGTAGTTAATTATTACATTTAATGTAACTTAGATTTAATTTATACAAGGGCTAGTCTACACTACCCGCCCGGATCGGCTGGTAGAAATCGATCTCTCGGGGATCGATTTATCGCGTCTCATCTAGACGGATAAATCGATCCCTGAATCGACGTGCTTACTCCCACCTCGTCAGGGGGAGCCGCAGTGGTCAATTTGCCGCCGTCCTCACCGCGGGGTAAGTCGAATAGGATACGCCGAAATCAGCTACGCTATTTGCGTAGCTGAATTTGCGTATCTTAAATCGACCCCCCCCCCTTAGTGTAGACCTAGCCCAAGTCTGTTCCCTTGTTTTAGAGAAGTAAAAATAAGAAACAATGGCCTAGTTATAAATCTAGTAATTTTATCTGTCAACATTTGTCTTCTTGCTGTGAAACTCTTTTACAAGTTTCATTTCAATTGAAATGAGAAGTATACAAATGTAAAACAAAAGTGCTATGTTTTCAGTTCTTTTTCTAATAATATGATGACAGAAGTATAACAGTATAAAATATAAGCTAATGTTTGGTTATTATTAGTTATTCTTGTATATATAATAAGGGCAACCTATGTTACTTTATACTGGAGATGAATCAGTGGAATATATGAAAATCCAGTATATATATTAATCCAGGGTTAATCAATCACATGGGCAGGACGGACGCCAGAGTTTTTTCCCCATAGAGGCTCAGTTTAAAATCATCCTCCGCCTTTAATCTATTTTCTAACTTCCAAGCCTGGAACGTCTCATCATATAGGTCATGCTCCTTGAAGAATATGGAGTTGAAAAGACAGTGCTAAAATAGCATTGTTAACACTGACACCACAAGAAGAAACTCCAGCCAGTGGTGGACAGCAAGAGCAGCAACTAAGCCATTTCTGAATATTAAGATGCTTCTGATTTCTTCAGTGGGTGGCAAGACTATCTAGGAAAAATCTCTCCCTTTTTTAAATGATGTATCTAGATTTTTTTTTTTCAGGTTTAAACATCTGTCCCTCCAATTTTCACAAGAGATGACTAAACCTAGAATCTTCAATGGTTCAGATCAGCATCCAAATGTTAGTCATCTCTTGTGAAAAGCCAAATGTTTGGATGGTGATCTGTCTCTCACTGGGCCAGAAATCACACAAACAAAAAATTTTCAATATGTAAAAAATTAAGCTTAAGTCATCCCAAAATCATGCAAAATGTGGGCGTGAGAAAATTAACACAACAAAAAAATTACACAGCTTTTTTTAAAGCCCCTAATTTTTTTTTAGTTGATTTGAATGATACCCAAAGGGTTGTATCCATTCATTCTTATTTTATCCAAACCACTCACATATCCCTAATTTACACCTCAGAAGATGAAGCTGATGGGATGGGGGAGGGGCAGTTGAGTTGATCACACTGATTCATTGGTTATGAAATTCTTTCTCCCTCCCTTCCTGTGAAACGTTGGAGCTCTTTCCCCAAGCCCCCAAAGAAAATATCTTTGTGCTGTTTTAGTAGTTAACTAATTTTTAATAGAACAGTTGTATGCCAGATATGAATAGCCATGCTGCATGTCTGTCACCCTCAGTGATCCATGTGCATAGCAAGCAATCTGTTACTTGGTTGACCTAGAGCAGGCTCTTTGATCTCTAAGTTATTAGTTCAAATCTATCCCTGGTTGGTAGCAATTGAAAGTTTCCTACCATCTAATGGATGCTCAGTGATCAATTTAAAACAAACCTGAAAGTTTCAGCCTTGTTTCTAGCACACAAATGTCAACCACACCGCAACACAAACTAATTAGGATCCTTGTTGGAAGTCTCAGCAGAGAGCTGGTGGTTGAGTGGAATGGAGAATGAATCTCCCCTCACCCCTAGATGTTGTTCTTCCAATGTGAATCTCAGGCAGAAACCTGGTGGTATGAGGAAGTCTGCATTAATGCTGCTTTCTTCTGTGGATAAAAAAGTCTCCAAGGTTGTGCACTTTCCCTAAGTAGTAAATGCACAGAAAAGTTAAAAGAAAGAAAATTAAAAATAGACGTAGTAAGGCAGTCTGGAAAGGAGATCAAGGAGACAGTCCACAGCACTGTAATAAAGAAATATATTCTTCTCACTAGTGCCATTTCATCTCTTCTACCTCTCAACCCGATTGTTCCATCTCTGCTCACAGCAGTGAACATTTACTCATGTAAGCATTCCCACTTGAAGTACAATTAGTCCCCTCATGTGTCTGTGGTATTTTTTGTGTGTTCTTTGTGGGAGAAGTAGGGTACTGATAAGTTATATCAAAATGGCATTTTCTTAAGGCAGTCATTTTCATGTAAGGTAGGTATTAATTATTAAACATCCACCCTGCACTTTTCCAAGTACCAGGCAAAGCAGGTCACCTTGCTACTTATGGGTATTTTTGACTGCATGCTCAAGTAACCAGGCAGGCCATTTATGTAGTCCGCCTTTCCTCACACCAGCTACAGCTAAGTCTACCTTTCATTTACCTTTGGGTACCATAGAGCAATTGCACAGCGACAGCACTAACCAGTATATAACCAGCCATGCAGAACTGCAAATCTCAAGAACAGTGAATCATCATTTACATAACCCACAAACTTTAGCCTTGTGCTAAGAATAAGTCAATCTGCCTATATAACGTGTTGTCCACAAATAGATTCTGCCCTCTAAATATTTTCTACTTGGCTGGAGTTCTCCAAGGACTGACTCTTTCTTTTATTCGCTTGAAAGTTCAGTGATGAGAGAAAGGTCAGAAGTACTAGCAATAGTTTAAACTATGAAAAAACGTTTTTGTTATCATTCCTTTAAATTCTCCTGTTCAAGGAATTCTCCTAAACCTCACTTCCTTGGAATCAATTTTAAGAAGAGGCATTAGGTACTCTTTGACCTCATTTCTAGTTCTTCAAAGTGAGAGCATGTTCTTTAAGAGGCCCACAATTCAGCAGTAAAAAATCATTTCAGTTTGAAACTAGGCACACAAGGTCTCACCTCAGGAGTGAATTTAAGATAGTTAAGACCCAGGCAGACTGCGAACAACTACAAAATGATCTCACAAAACTGGGTGACTGGGCAACAAAATGGCAGATGAAATGCAATGTTGATAAATGCAAAGTAATGAACATTGGAAAACATAATCCCAACTATCCATATAAAATGATGGGGTCTAAATTAGCTGTTACCACTCAGGAAAGAGATCTTGGAGTGATTGTGAATAGTTCTCTGTAAACATCAATGTGCAGCAGCAGTCAAAAAAGCGAACAGAATGCTGGGAATCATTAAGAAGAGGATAGATAATAAGACAGAAAATATCATATTGCCTCTATATAAATCCATGGTACTCTCACATCTTGAATACTGCATGCAGATGTGTTCACCACATCTCAGAAAAGATATATTGGGATTGGAAAAGGTTCAGAAACGGACAGGAAAAATGATTAGGGGTATGGGGAAAGATTAATGAAACTGGGACTTTTCAGCTTAGAAAAGAGACAACTAAGGGGGGGTATGATAGAGGTCTATAAAATCAGACTGGTGTGGAGAAAGTAAATAAGGAAGTGTTATTTACCCCTTCTCATAACACAAGAAGTAGGGGTCACCAAATGAAATTAATAGGCAGCAGGTTTAAAACAAACAGAAGGAAGTATTTTTTCACACAACGCAAAGTCAACCTGTAGAACTCCTTGCCAGAGGACGCTGTGAAGGCCAAGACTATAACAGGGTTCAAAAAAGAGCTAGATAACTCATGGAGGATATGTCCATCAATGGCCAGGATGGGCAGGATGGTGTCCCTAACAGAAGCTGGGAATGGGCGACAGGATGGATCACTTGAAGATTACGTGTTCTGTTCATTCCCTCTGGGGCACCTGGCATTGGTCACTTTCGGAAGACAGGATACTGGACTAGATGGACCTTTTGTCTGACCCAGTATGGCCGTTCTTATGTATGTTCTTATTTTAATTAATTTCAAGGAGTTGACTAGTGATGTCTGTGGAGGAAGACGATAGTATGAACCTGACCTGTGTGTGCAAACATGGACTTTTCATTTATTGTAGAATCTAATTTACCGACAAAGTAAAAAAATAAAAAGGTCCTTAAAACACCCAAGGTTGTTTGGGAGATTCTTGAAGCCATTGGCAAAATCCGAACACCCCAAACCAGGTCTCAGTACCTGGTAAATGCAGAAATACTATATTTGCCTGATTATAAGGAAGGCTTATTTTCTTTTTTCTTTCTTTGCATAACTAGAGATAGGCCCAACTCAACCCCCTTAACCAGTGTTTCTCAAATTGGGGTCGTCGCTTGTGTAGGGAAAGCCCCTGGTGGGCTGGGCCGGTTTGTTTACCTGCCCCGTCCATGGGTCCGACCGATCGCGGCTCCCGCTGGCCGTGGTTCGCCGCTGCAGGCCAATGGGAGCTGCTGGAAGCGGTGGCCAGTACGTCCCTCGGCCCGCGCCGCTTCCAGCAGCTCCCATTGGTCCGGAGCAGCGAACCGCGGCCAGTGGGAGCCGCGATCGGCCGGACCTGCGGACAGGGCAGGTAAACAAACCGGCCCGGCCCGCCAGGGGCTTTCCCTACACAAGCGGTGACCCCAGTTTGAGAAACACTGCCCTAAACCTAAATTCCTTGAATTCAGGAGATATTCATGTTTGGATTTGTACATTGTAACTGGCTCTTAGCTCTACAAAGAGCTAAGCTCATAAATCCCAGAACTGAATATCTCCTCCCCATTTGGAGAAGGTTGGATCCTGATCTAAACTTCGCTTCTCAGGCTCTTTTCATACATAATACAATAAATTCATACATTAAAAGGACGGGAGGGACCACCACTGTGATCATCTAGTCCGACCCCCTGTATAGGAGTCCTGAGAACTTTCCTGAATTAATTCCTGTTTGAATTGTTGCATACATTTTAGGAAAACATCCAAATTTGATTTAAAAGTTTCCAGTGAACAATCCACCAGAAGTCACTTGTTAAGTTGTTTCAATGCTTAATTACCCTCACTGTTAAAAATATGAACCTTACTTCTAATATGAAATATCTAGCTTCAACTTCTAAGCATTGGAACTTGTTACATATTTGTCAGTAAAAAGAAGAGTTGCCCTGAACTGTCACACTTCAGGGCAACTGCACCTGTGTTTCCCCTCAGTGGTTCAGCCAGGCCACCCACTGTCAGGTTTCCAGATCTCCAGCTGTTACCTTTCTTGGGGGGAGACCCACATCTCTCTCCCTCCTGACCAGGGTATTTCCAGGCTGACCAGTTACCTGCCTTCATTGAGTTATTCCCAACAAAAGACAGACTGCCTAAGCAGGCCTGATTGCTTTCTCTTCAGGAGATGGATAAAACAATAATTGCCAAAAAATATAAATGAGCACACAGCACTTCCTAGGCAAGAAGATTTATTCTTATGGTAAACTCATTGCAGAAAAAAACATTAAAACAATAAAAGAACCTGCATGCACAGTAATAAGCTTATCAGGAATCACCCCAACTGTCTCCAACATGGGCTCTGGCAAATGAGTACCTCACACGGCATATCTCTCACTTCCCCCTCCCCCAAGTATTTCCTAGGAAATCCACTTCACACATATTGTCCAAAAAGTCCTTTGAAGTTCCTAATATTTTCCAGGCATTGCATTAATCATGTTCTTCCTCTTAAAGAAGTTCCATACAATCCCACAATAGTACATAAACATTTGCATTTTCAATACAATGTACTCCCAAAATATTTAGACTTAATTCAATAAGGTTTAACTTAATTCCATCAGGTTTGTTCAGGCCAATGGGGGCTGTGGGAAGCGATGGCCAGCACATCCCTCAGCCTGCAGCCCCTATTGACCTGGAACAGTGAACCGTGGCCAGTGGGAGCTGCGATCGGCCGAACCTGAGGGGCCGCATGTCAAAGGTTGCCGATCCCTGTACTAGTTGTAAGACCAAAAAGTATATTGTTTGTGCTCAGCTTAACAAGCAATCCAAGTAGCTCTGTATCAGTGATCAGTCTCCTTTATTATTTACTAGTATCTTGATCTTTTGCAGCCTCCAAAGTTTATCCATAATGATTTTGTTTTCTTCCAGATCATTGATAAACATGTGAAATAGTATAGGGCCAAGAACGAGTCACTGTGAGACTCCATTAGAAACACACCCACTTAATCATTACTCCCCATTTACAATTACATTTTGGGACCTATCAGTTAGCCAGTTTTTAATCCATTTAATGTGTGCTGTGGTTATTTTGTATTGTTCTAATTTCTTAATCAAAATGTTGTATAGTACCAACTGACATGCCTTACAAAAGTCTAAGTATATTACGTCAACTATTACTTTTATCAACTAAACTTCAGATTTGGAATTTCAAACTTGGAATCTCAAGTGGACCCAGATGATTATTATTAATTATTATTATTTTGCTAGTCTGTAATCAGGAAAATTATAGAGTTCCCTATTTATACTGTACATTTTGTCCTTGTGAACATTCTTTGGCTTTGGTATTGCATGTACTTAGGTAAAGTACATCCACATTAAGGTTGTCAGACTGATGCAGTCATACAGACATGAGAGATTTATTTAAATTAAAGAAAAGTGGATTTTCGCCTCACTGATGTTAATGGGCCAGTACATCTTCATGAATCATAAAGGAACAAAGTGCTCTAATCTATGCAAAAGTCTAGCTGTGTAGCACCCTGAGGATAGCTTGAGGACAAGGGGAAAATGGTGGCAGAGTGAGAGTAAGTGACCAAAAGTAAGCTCTGGGTGAACAGTGCAATTGTTTAATACCAAAAAGTTGGATTATTCTAAACTCATTGGAGGCTCCAGACTAGAGATTCAGGTTTGAGATCAGCCTTGAGATTCATGCTCCTGTACCAGAGGTGTTCAGGCTGGGAGGATCTGCTTGACCTCTGTGAGGCTGGACATGGATGATCTTTGAATTCCCTGCTGGTTGATAGAATTGGCCTCAGAATTAGAGGTCACCTTTCATTTGCTTTCCCGGCTAGTGTTACAATACGGGTGTACTGGAGAAGGAGGAGGGGATTGGACTTTGAGTTGAATTCAGCTGCAGTGAGAGCTCACACTGGAACCATTAATAGTAGGATACCAATATATAAAGTTATATTTAAAACAATCATTTTGCTGATACAATCTGTGGTAGCGATCACCATCAACTTTACATTGAATTTATGGCATGCCAGCTATTTATAACTCAATGATATAAAAAGTACCCCAGGTTCAGTGGATCATTTGACCAGCCTATTATCTTATTTATCACCTCTGGCATCACTTTCACCCCTATAGTTCTTTCCTTCCAGAACAGAAAATGTTCTCTTTTTCATTTATTTACATCCCTCATTTGAGTCTTCATAGTCCTTCAAGTATGTCACACATGCAGTCCAGGGGGGGTGGGGGGGATGATTTCCCTATAAAATAGTGCATGAATTCTTGAACTGCATATATAGCTCTTCATTTTTGTGCACAAGTAATATTCATACTATTTGTTGAGACATTTATTACACAGTGTGGGCTTCTGTTTCAAAAGAATCTTTTTTTTTGAGGGAGAAACTAAGTTTTTGAGTGGCCAACTTGGAACAACTAGTTTTCCCAAGATGGGCACCCAAAAATGAAGACAGCCAAAATTAGCTCTGTTGAAAACATAGGTGTGACAGATATGACAATTTTCTGCAATATACTTGGAAGACACTATTGAATAACGTTTAATGTTTGGGATTCATTGTATTATATGAGTCACCGTCGCCAACTTTTTTCTGTGCCAGTGGTGCTCGCATCCCCGGCCCCGCCCCAACTCCAACCTTGCCCCAAAGTCCCCGCCCTAACTCCACCCCTCCCAGCCCCTATTGGACCCTTCCCCAAATCCCTGCCCCAGTCCTGCCTCCTCCCCAAAGCGTGCTGCATTCCCCCTCCTCCCCCCTCCCTCCCAGGCTTGCCATGCGAAACAACTGTTTCACAGCACAAGCGCTGGGAGGGATGGGGGAGAAGCAAGACCCGGTGGTGCGCTCAGGGGAGGAGGCGGTGGTGGAGCGGAGGTGGAGGTGAGCTGGGGCGGGAGGGCGGGGTGGGGAGCTGCTGGTGGGTGCAGAGCACCCACCAATTTTTCCCCGTGGGTGCTTCAGCCCCAGAGCACCCACGGAGTCGGCGCCTATGATATGAGTAGTTTAAGTATTATTCTGGGCTGGAATTGTATGTCTCTCTTTAGGGGGGAGATGGGATGTGAACCCTCTGAAATTCAAAGGACTATACTGAACAACATGCCAGACAAAGATGAACTTTTGGGACAGTGTCAAGTGGTTTGCCTGTTGAATCTCTAGGTGGAGTGAATGCAAAGTGCCCACTTTCATTTATGCAGAAACTCAGTCTTTTGAAGCTATGCCCTGGGAAGGGGCCTATTGTCTACTGATTACCTGCTCCCAGAGTCTCAGGAACAGAGACCCAAGCTATATAAAGGAAAGACTGACTTATTCATGGGTGTGCTAGTTCTGAGCTAAGGCTGTTACGAACCTGTAACCATGGAAAAACCACCTGGTGGGGTTTGAAGGACTGACTTCTATCAGAGCGATTGCTGGAGTTAGGGTGATAGCTGGTAAGCTTACTAGCATGCACATAGGTTCTTTTATTGCTTTACTATGTTTTCATAGTAATGCTTTCACCGTAAGAGTAATTTGCTTGCTTATAAAGAGCTGTGTGGTAACTTATAACTGCTGGCAATTAGGCTGTTCATAACCCCTGGAGAGAAAGCAAAGTGCAGACGCCAGTCTGGTTAGGCAGCCCGACTTGAAGGAGTTTCTCAGTGTAGGCAGGGAACTGTGCAGCCTGGAAAAACCCTGTTCAGGAGAGGTGACCACTGAGGAGCCGGCAGCCTATAGTGAGTGGCCTCAAGGGAACACAGAGGAGGAACAGATGTGCAGTTGCCCTGAACTGTGTCAAGAGGCAGATACATGTAACATGGGGCCTAATTTTTCTGGTGATCGGCACCTTATAATTATGTAAGATGGGGAGGTAATTGGATGCGGTAGGAAGAGAGAAAGTAAAATATTCCTATAAGTTATTCACAAACAAAGGAGAGCTAATGCCCTTTGCTGTGGGACAGAGCGCTGTGTCAGAGCGGTGGGAATCAGGGGAAGGGGACTGCCGCTGTGTTAACCATTTATTGACACCTCTTTATGGGCAGCGGTGCCTCTGCTGAGCCCTGCTACAATTCCTCCCCTCTTCGGGGCTCTCCCCTTGCACTCATAGCAAACACACAGTTTGCAAGCCCTTCTGATCAGGCTTCAGTCCCCAGGCCCTTCTGGCAGGTTGTGAATCCTTTTTCATTTTCCCAATGCAGCAAACCAAAACTGAAAACAACCACATAACAATTACCCTGCTAGTCTTGAGTTCTGGGTTCTGCCCTTCCACAGCTTGCTGCCAGACCTCATTCCTCTAGCTGTCTCATAATGCCCTTCACTACACTGTCCTGCTGCTTTTTATACTGGGACCACCTGATCCAGCCCAGGTGTTGCTTTTTTGTAATCAGGGTTGGTTAGCCGTAGGCCCTCCAACCCTTAAGGGCAGGCCACCCAGACCCTGTTACAAGGACATTACTCTAGGAGGAACCAGGGCAATGAAATATTGCTTAGATTTTGGAGGAAGTACATCTGACACCACTATCAAATGAACTGGTTTTTGTCATTAATATTACTACAGATCCCAATGACTACATTATTTTCAAAATGTCTTACTGAGCTCAGCAGGTGTACAGGGGGGGACTAAGAAAAACAATCAGTCTGCATGAGTAACTGTCTAAGAATGTTTAAAGAACATTTAATCAGCAGGAGACACTTACATTTACAAGGTAATCGGAAATTTCCCGTGGCTTTGTAAGTAATTTGGCCATCATTAAGGCTTTGTATATTTAGTGCTGCAGCTGAGGACTATTGCTGTCAAATGAATCTTACTTAAAAAAGAATAGAAAAAAGAAATCAAAAAAGAAAGTTGCAGCACTTCATTTGCCTAACAGGAGATTCACCCAGACCTAGGGAGCCCTTCCTGGTGCAGTTGATTGGGACTTAGGTAATTACTCTTTTTTTCCCTCCCCATGAAATTTTTCAACAAAAATGAAATAAAAATGCATCAGTTTTTGGTTTTTTGTTTTGTTTTGATTTGTTTTTTTTTTTTTTAGATGAGGAGGGTGAGGGAATAACTTTTATTGGACCAACTTCTGTTGGTGGAAGGTACAAACTTCACAGAGCTTTGCAAAGCTCTTCGTTAGGTCTGGCTTCAGGTGTTATTTTGGGGGGGGGTTTTGGCAAAACCCCCAAACCTCCCAAACCAAAAATATGTTTCAGTTTTATGATTTTCAGGGACTGAAAAATCATGGGTTTTGTGTTTCCATTGTTTCGAAGAAATGAATATTTTTCACAAAAACAGATTTTTTTCCAAAATAATTTTCCACAAAAATTTCTGTTCATCCTCTCTTCCCCCTGCTCCCTCCAAAAACATTCCACAATTTTTTTTGGACCACATTTACAAATTGGACCCTTAAAATCACTTCAGCCTGAAGGTGGGATGTATGCAGTAGGCTGCCTGCAGAGAATTCCATGTATCCCTCATGTACCATAAAGAGGTCTCTGCATCGGCCTTGGATAGGCTAGCATGGAGGGTGATGTTGGGAGCTGAAATTATGTGTCTGTTGGCTTTAGCTCTCTGTGTAAATGGCATGGAGGCACTGTTATTGATATTTCAGTTTCTGGGCTGCAATTGTTGCTGTCCTGGTCTTGGGTTGAAGGGTGGATTTCCTTCCATTTCACCTGCATAAAATGTTTTACTCAGGCTTTATGTAGGTGAAAGAAATGTTATTTCTTGGGAACAGATTAAGCTGAAAATGACAATGCTTTCTAGTGCTGCCCTAGTCATGTAATATTTGGCCTGCTCCTCTCCTCTAGCTTCTAATGGCATTTCCTCATTCTGGGGAGAGGTTTGGGAATGAAAATAATATGTTGTTTTTCAAATTCTGATGCAACCATGAAGTATCATCTTAGGCATCATGAAGTATCACCTTCTGCATAGTGCTGTGGTGTTATATAACACCAGGAAAGCTGACGCAGTGTGAAACAGTGAAGACTTTGAACCCTATTGTATCTGACATTTAAACAAAACAATTATTCCACTTGAGGGTCCAGATGCTCCAGATTGCAAAATCCCCTAGATCCTCTCAAGGTGCTCACGTAGCTTTCTCATTACTATTTTGGCTTGCAGGAAGAGTCCATCCATCTCTTGTGATATACCATATTTTGTTTGGCAGAATGACGCAAAGACCAGATTTCTTGGGCAAACAAAAAAACTGAGAAAATAGGTTTTGTAACCCCTACTCCAAAAGCAGCAATTCACTTAAGTACATCCTTAACTTTAAGCATGTGAGAAGTCCCACTAAAGCCCTATTGAAGTCAACGGCACTTCTCATGTGCTTAACGTTAAGGTTGTACTTAAGTGCTTTGGCGGATTAGGGCCACAATTACCAGAAAGTTTACCACTGAAAATGAATATAGGCAGGAAAACAAACCACACAGCAGAACTGGGCTTAGTTATTCACACCCAACGCATAACTGGCAAATTGGGGGTAAAATGTTTGGGCCCTTTACCCAAATTGTTTCAATGATTAAAGTCAGTTTGGGGATTGAAAACTGCTTTCTCCATACAATCCTGCCTGCAGTGAGGATCACTGGAGCATATTACGTTTTGGCTTCACTCCCCATGCCCCCAACAAGCCCCTTCCCATTCCCACCAAATTTCCTATGGCATCGGTAACATGAAATGAGTGGCCAACCAGGGACTCCCCTTATATCAACAGAATTCCCAGATGTTCCATTGGCTCAGCTCTCTAACCCCTTTGGACTGCCAGAGTGGCACAAATAAGACAGAGCCAGTGGTTGGGATCTGGCCCAGAGTGCTCACAATGTGTCATCATACAATATTCTCCACATAAAGCATGCACGGTGTCCTGGTTTTTATAATGCACATTAAAAAAGAGAGTAAGAATTTTGGAATCAGAGCACAGATAGGGTGCCAGGCCCTTGCAGTCATCCTTTGCTTAGGCAACTTTTGCAGTAAGAATGACTGAGCAGTGAGCCGTGTTAGACATAAAACTCCAGGAGGTTCTTCTGCGGTTTAGTTTCTCAGCACATCTCTCAGTATTTCTCTTCCTCCCAACATTAATTGCTTAATCAGTATATTACTAGATTGCATCACGGTAGCTGAAAACAAGGCCAGAAAAGCAGGGGAGTAATAATTATATGTTGACTTGTTAATTAATTGCTATACTGTACACTGCCTTGGTTGCAGGTTTTCCACCACAGGATTTTAGAGCATGGAGTTGATAGATTCATTACAAAACATGCAAGCTAAATTTTCAAAAGTGACTAGTGATTTGGGGTACCTCCATTTTTGGGTGTCATCTATGGGCCAGATTTTCAGAAAATACTGAGGATTATACTCTGAAAAATATCAGGTCCCTTTAAAGTCTCCAGTTAGCATCCAAAAATAAAGGCACCCACTTTGGAAAATCTTGGCCATAACATTTTGCACATTTTAAACAAAGTACAGTTGAACTCAGCTATTTTGAATGAATTTTGGGTACTATTTGGACACTATGATATTAACTGGGTATTTTGCCTACTTGACTGAACCACTGTTCAGCACCATCTCCAAGTTGCAAGTCAGATTGTGGAACATTTTTCCATCAGAAAATGCTGATGCGTCAATAGTGAAATATTTTATGGAAAAATTGTATTAGAAAGAAAAAATTAAAAAAGCATTCTGAGAAGGTCAACATTTTCTGTTTGACTTTTTGGAATGGCATGTTTTGATTATCTATTTCAAAACCATTTTTAATTTCAATTTTTTAAATGTTATCTGATATTATATAATATAAAATAAAAATGTCAAAATCTGAATGAAACATTGAAATTTTGTCAAAATGAAACATTTCAATCAAACTAAAATTTGTTTGGATTTTTTTTTTTTTTGCTGGAAATTTCATTTTTTGTTCCATTTTGGAGAGGAAGAAATGTTGAAATCCTGAAATTTCCCTAAAGCAAAAATTCCAGTTCTTGTGCAGCTCCAATGAGAGGGCATAATGTGCCCTGATGAAACCCATTCGATAGTTACCCTTACCCAGCATGGAGGGCAGAGCCTCCATTGGGGCCACTATGTCCTCTCCCACACATGTGGATAGGGAAGATATGGGGAATGGGTGGTGCCTGGGAACTGCCCCCAGGTGCTGGCCAGTGCAGCTGCATTGCCCAGGATGAATGCAGCACAAGGCATAGAGCTGGCAAAGGGTACATCCCTTCCTCCTCCAAAACAGGAGGAATTGAAAGGCAGGTAATGACTTTGAATCACAATATGCTTCCTTATGTGCTCCTGGGGCCACAAAACTACATGCTGCCCCATGCATAGGACAAGAGTGCATGACATCGCTACCAGATGTAGCACTTAATTTTGTTAGGAGTGACCAAAAAGCATTGGTGGCTGTTGAAAGATTACAATATACATAGGAAGAGAATGCTCTGGGGGCAAAGATATCCTGGCTAAGCTTTTTAAAAGTGCCTAGCAATCATAGTTGCTTCAATTTATGGACACCAAAAAAGTGCCTGATTTTCAGAAAATTCTGAGTACGTGTTCACTTAAAATTAGGCCCCTTTATGGTGCCTCAATTTTGGGCCCACCAAAACTAAGGCACCTAAAATCACTAGTCATTTTTGAAAGACTTGGTCATGGCACATAAATCCTGGCCAGTCTGCGTTGGAAAGAATCAGATGACATTATTTGCGAATGCTCCATTGGTTGTGTAGATGGTCATTAAAAGGAGTGGATGTGGAAAATTAAAGGCTGGCCAGAGGGACTTCACTCAGAAAAAGAGGGAGTGGCTTGATGGACTAAAGACACATGTTGTCTGTCCATAATGATTCCCTGATAGTCCTTTGGAGCTAACCAGGCAGAAGACTAGAGTGAGTTCCCCACTGGGTAGCAATCAATTTTAAGCAATGAACACATCAGGCTGTGTAGTCCTGTAAATTAGGGTAATGCTGATTAATGCCTTTTGCAGGTGGAGAGTGAAGAGGTAGGCAAATCAGAATGTATCTAGTTTGGGGAAGGAACTGAAGCAAGAAGAGAAGAGGAAAAATATGATAGGTAGGGTCATAACTTTTTTTGGCAGTTGAGACTCAGTCCTGCTCTGAGATACACAGGCACAGATGACTATTTGCCATGTGAAATCTGGGACACATACAGTACATAGGCTGGCCTGAATCTTCTTTTTGATCAACATATAGATAAATTAAGAGAAACTGTAGGATTTCTAATATATAAGTTGTTTGAATAGTGAAGTCAGTGCCTTGTGTATTACAGCACAAAGACACTATAGTGCTTCTGTTAGGGCAAAACGATCCGGGGAAAAGCACTATCCTTGCTTATTGCCTTTAGCTCCACTAAGGGCATGAAATGACACAACTGATGCATATTTATGCTTTGGCATCATTTCCAAACTAAGCAGAAGACTCCATTTCCTGACATTTTGAAGAAAATTATCACATTAGTTCCTGCCTTATATGTTGCCAACCTAAATCTTTTACTGAAGCTGAATTTTCTCTCTTGAGGATACCTTGGGTGGTTGCCAAAACATGGCCCTTTTTGCTATTTGTACTTTAATAGATAGCTGATGGGTCAGTAAATTACATCCTTTCCCTTTTGTAAAACTTGCCTTCTTCTTCCAGATCCTCAGCTGGTGTAAATTATCTAATGAAAATTTACACCAGCTGAGGATCTGCCCCAAGAGTATTATCTTCTCTGGTCTACTCCGAATTGCTATCATGTAAAGAATGTATCAGTTCTCCATGACCTTTATTCCTCAGTGTCCTCAGCCAGGTCAGTAAGGTATGGCTTATTATACCATGTCTATATTTTTAAATAGGACAGAAGTTGAAACCAACATGAGGTATTGCTCAGGAGAATGGTGTAGAAGAAGCTCTTCAGGGAGAACAGAGTCTGATTTTCGTACAATAGACATGAACAAATTGTTCTAGTGGACAAATATAAAAGATGAACATTAGTATACCCTTTTGTGATAATGCTGCTGTGTGAATATAAATGGGCACAAAAATAGAGGGTCAGACAAAAGGCCAAGAGATACATTTTTTTTTAATGTCAAAACAAGCAGATCTGATTCTCCCTAGGTGATTAAAATTAGTCTGGACATTGTGCTAACCTACACTTGCAATCAACAACAAAAAATAAAAGATTGGTTTTTGCCCCTTAAAATGCATGCTGCTGAAGTAAGAATGTGAACAGTTGCCAGGAGCTGCTGAAGCAGCACTAACTGCTCTTTATTGCAGGCTCTATGCGCTACAGAATTTGCAGCAGACACTGATGAGCGGTAGCCTGGAACTGACACAATTGATGCTTACAGAAAATCCAGGTTAAAGTTTGGCGTAAAAAGCCCATATCTTCTATGTAAACTCCTGGGGGGTTTTGTGTTAGTTTTTTTTCAAATCACTGTAACCCTCCCATGGTTTACTCCTGATCATTTACAAAAGACTTTTGGCTCTTTTCTAGTGTCTTCTCTTCCTAGACTTACATATTAAGCAGACAAAAAAGAAAATTAATAAGTACTCCAGCAACAGAGTCTCATTTTTGCAAAGTGGACTAATGTTCCATTGCATTGTCTTATCAGAGCCAGTGTCTCTTAATTAGAAATGTCGTGCTCCAGTGGCATTAGAACACATGCCGGTTCAAGCTACTCTGTGTTGTCCCATAATCTTGTCCTTAAATTAAATGAACAATAAAGGCTTTTTCATTACCAGGTTGGAAGCGTGACACATCCCTCTACTCTGCCTTTTAAAAAAAGATTTTTCCTAATGTTGCGAGCTCTAAATCACAATCGCTTTATCCTTGGTGCCAAATCTTCTCACAGAGCAAAAACAGGAGCTACTCATGCTTTGAGAACACAGGACTTTCTCAACAAGTTCCCAGGATTGTAAAATACCTAAGAAAGAAACCACTGCCTCTTCTTTAATTGCAGGTTTTAGTTGTGGAGAACAGATAAATGTCAAGATATGAATCTCTTGAAATACAGAGGAAAGTCAAAAATAGACAGAAGATTGCTTATAATCTATCATATAAACTAGGACTAATATTATGGAGAATAATTTAAGGATTGATATGAAATATTTATTTAAAATACATGGCACTCTGCTTGGTATTCATGGCATTAAAAACCAGAGGGAGGTGGTAAATTACTGTACAAAGGCCAGGGACTGTCTGGAAATATGAAACCCAGTATGTGCTTTTCAAGCTAATATGTGAAATAGACAATCATTTGTATTTTCTCTGACTCCTAATCCCATCGCTAACTGATGCTGTCCCACCAGATCTCTTAATCTGCCGAGCCCCAAATTTGAGACATAAGGAGTGACAAAGATCCAAACTTTCTGGACAATTTTCAGCCCCTGTGTCTTATACACAAACTGTTCATTTTGGCTATTTGCTATAGGCAGTATGCGACTGGTCACCTAAATCACATTCCAGCCTCTCTGATTGACTTTGGGCCTGCTGTTTGGGTACATATATGGAAAAGCACAGCCACCTTTGTGTGGTTGTAGCTCACTAGTGCATCATGAATCAGTGTTATGCTCCTTTATGTACAGCACTGGAGTTATGTTTTATTTTTAGGTGTGATTTATGACTGCCATCATTCCTGAGCTGAAATGTAAGTCTCCATCTCAAAAGCCTAATCTTGCCTTTCTGGATGCAGCTTTCCTCTGGCTCTCACAGCTAGCCCCTTCAATAACAAGCACCTACAAAAGAAAATTCTGATGAAGACCATTCAAAAATAGTTGTTCCCTGACTTAAAAATCCATTCTTCCCATGAGGCTTGAGGCATAGTTCAGCCAGACTGCAGGTGGACCAAACTTTCTTATCACAGCCAGACTCAAGAAATCCATCCAGTCAGGATTAACAAAATCACCTATACCAAGGAACCAGCCTGTTCTCTGAAGTCTCTTAGCCTAGAAGTGTCTGTTTTGCCATAAATGCCTAACTTACCACATGCATGATGCCCTAGTGGACATGTGCTGAGGTAAACATCTGATCTATGTGTTCGCATGCAGATATTTGCATGCAGATATTAGGCAAATACAAATGTGTGTGCCTCACTTTGAAAATCTGACCCAGAGAAGCTAGGATTTGCTGAATTATCAATGCCTGTGATAATCTTAAAATGCATTGTATTTAAGATTGCCTGTTTGCTTTTTTCAGATTGATTTATTTGACAAAAGTCTTGGGAAAGGTGGCTAAGCATCCTAGTTTTTAAATGAGTGTCCTGGTTTCCTAATGACAGTCATTAAGAGGCCAAAGTACCCTAATTTTTAAAGCTATTGGGGATCCTCATTCCGCTGTTTTGAATGCAATGTTTTAAAACCCTATTTGGGAGAGCCATGGCGGGTTGTCACCAATTTTGTTACTAATCTCATTTTAGAAACTTAGCAAAGGGGTGTGGATATCATAGCAACAGCAAAATAAAATAATAAATAGTCAAATATTAAACTTGTTATTGAATGTTTGCCAAAGCCACCTTGAACCTTACAATTAGCTAGTCTCTTGCTTTATGTAACCTCAGCCTGGGGTATGAAAGTCTAACTAGGTTGTCATCTGTGATCCTGTGACTTAAATTTTGGTAGTGTGGTAAAATGAGAATTGCACATTTGAACCTCTCCATATTTCAGGTAAGGTGTGATTCAGTTCTGGGGCCAGCCATGAGGAGGCACTGCCACACATTCGTTCATACTCAAAGCCAGTGCATTACGGTCTGAACACTGCCACTGTAGCCCTTTCTCTCTCTATTTATTTATTTTATAATACCCTTAAGTACCTTCATGAGAAATATGTCAGACTCCCCTTAAGAGCTCACACCTTAACTTTGGGACATGACAGAGAAAGAAAGGATATAAAATATACCAGGAAGGGGAGATGGAGGAACAGAAGGACATTATGGAGGTTATGGAAGGGGGCGCGGTGGCCCGAGACTGCCCCAGCAGCGGCCGGTGCACCTGGCGCAGGGGCTGCCCGAACTGCCCCTGGGCCAGGCGCACCAGCCGCACCAGCCGCTGCAGAAGTCACGGAGGTCACAGAAAGTCATGGAATCCATGACTTCTGTGAAAAACCCACAGCCTTATACATAAATGCTTCCTACTCAATAGAATCTCTCTCTCTCTCTCTCCCCCCTCTCTCTATCTTTTAACATTTTATTGGTTTGCCAGTTGAAGGAGAATATTTATTAGTTTTTTGGACTTCTGTATCCTTCTCCTCTAGTACAGTCCTTAGGGTAAGTTTCATCAGTATAAGTTAGGAGCAGCTTTGTTGGCTTTATTGACACTGGAGTAACAAGAGTATAGTGTAGCCCTTTTCTGCAAAGGCAGTGCTTTTGTAAAGACTCATGCTCCGTTCAAAGCACAATGGGGAAAATCTCAATGGGCTATACTGTGCCACTGATTTTAAAGAAGAGTTCACTATGGGGACTTTTCTTTAAAATATTATAGTATGATATGGTCCAATAGTTTAGTGAAAATAAATGGTTCTAATCTATTTCATTTTTATTATTTCTTAATCCCAATGGACTGCTCCATATGTGCCCTGCACATCACAACTAGAGCTGGCCAGAAAACAAGAATTTTGTTTAATGAAAAAATGTGAGGTTGTGATGTTTGTTTTCATTCCCCGCTGGAACAAAAACTAGACCTTTCAAGATTTTTTATGGAGAAATATGAGCAGGCCACCCATCCCAGAATACCCAGTGGGTAAGGTACTGACTGAGGATGTAGGAGACCCGAGCTCGTGACCCGAGCTCAAGTCCCTCCTTTGTTTGATTTGATGTAAGAATTTGAATCTGAGTCTCCCACACCCCAGGTTAGTGCCTCAACCAGCAGGCTGTGTGCTGGGTCTTATTCTCTGGTTTTGGCCAGAAACCATCTGGGAATTGAGAAACTTTTTTGTTAAAACCCTATTGGTTTTGACAAAATTGTCATTTTCTAATGAAAAACGTTTTGCTGAAAATTTTCCCAACCAGCCCTCATCACTACACCATTCTGGAACACAAGCATTTTGAATGTTTTTTAAAGGTAATTTGATTTGACCTCCTACTTCAAATGAGATGGTTGCATGTGTCCAAAAGTCCTATAAATCAGGTCCATAATTGTGCTTCTTGAGATGAAAATCAGATTATCACCTGGCCTTTACAATAAAAGGAAACAATTGCATTCTGCTAGTTCCCATTGCAGCATATTCCTCACAGTCTGTTCCATTAAAACTTTTCATCCTCCTATAGGGTGCGGGAATTGAATCTGAGAGATAAATAGCCCATGATAACTGTGCACAATTTAGCTTCTGAATGGAGCCTAACATGATTAAAATAATAAGCCTCATACTGTGCTCGACAAAATTTCAACTAGAGTAACTAGGGTATACAACATTAAACATGTCTCTAATGCAAAACAATTTAAATGAAAAACAGTAACAGCCAGTTTGGGAGAACATCACACTGTGGGCCAGATTGTTGTCAGTTCCTGATTAGGGGCTGGCCAAAAATGCAGCCTTTGTCCTCCGAGGACAAAGAGCCTGATCCAAAGCCCACTCAGGTTAATGGAAAGACTACCAGTATTAAATGATGTGGCAAATTGAAAATTTGTGGTACTCATGACAGATGTCAATTTCCTGCAATATCCTGGATGAACCTTATTGAATTAAGTTAACATTTATGTATCATTATGGGCCAGGGATTTTATGTAATTCAATGGGGAAGGGGGAACCACAGCCCTACAGGAACTAAGATCAGTGGGGGGCGGTTAGCAAATTCACTCACCAATAGACAAGGAAAGAACTTTGTGTTGAAACTGACTCAGGGCCTTCTTCCTGATCCCAAAACCAGACGGGATGTCTGGGAAGGTGTGACGGGGTTGGGACTCACCACCGTGGCGTCTCCCACTGGTCGCTCCGGGAATTAGCTCAATCCTTTGCGGCGCGCCCTCTCCTGGTGGTGTCTCATCCGTCTCTCGCCCTCTGTTGGCATTTGGATCCGCATTGCTCCCTTCTGCTCGCGGCGTCCCCTTCAGGACACTGCCCTCCGGCAGTGCCCCGTAGTCTGTTCTAACCCCCTTCTGGGGGGGAGGGGCTAACAGCAGTCTTTCACCTGCTGCAGTGGCCAGCTGCTCCCAAAGTCTAACCCCTTCCCTCAAGGGTATGGTGCAGTCCAATATGGCCACTTCCCACACCAGTTGCAATATAAGGGGGAAGGGGGGGGATCCAGGCCCGCCCACTACTCTGGGTCCTGACCCAGGGACCCTCTAGCAGCAGCCTCTCTGCCCTCCTTCATGCCCCTCGCTTGCTGTCCGTTCTCCCTGGGTCACTTCTTCTCTGACCCTTTGCACCCTTAGACCCTTCCCTCAGGGCCTGCAGCCTGGCAGGTAGCAGGCTGGAGTTCCCTTCCACTCCCCCCAGCCTGCCCAGCACTGCGCTGTCCCAGGTGCTGGTCTCCTAGCTCAGGAGACAGACCTTCCCTGTTGGAGTTCTCTCATGGGCAGCCTTTATATAGGGCTGATCCCTGCCCTGATTGGCTGCTTCCTGCCCAGCCCTGATTGTGTCTCTATCAGGCCCTCCCTGATTGGCGGCTGCCGCCATGCGCAGCCTCTCTGGCCTGTTTTAGCCCACTTTCACAGGGGGGTGGGGCACTCGCCCCACCACAGAAGGGTTGGAAAGATTTGACCCAGTCTGCTTGCTGGTGCTAAGCCAAAGCAGTTATGAGCTCTTCCTCTACCTGAGGAAGAGCTCTGTGTGGCTTGAAAGCTTGTCTCTCTCTCCAACTGAAGTTGGTCCAATGAAAGATATTACCTCACTCATCCTGTCTCTCTTGCATACAGTGGCATTTGGCAAACTTAGTCATTTTTCTGACATGTACTTTCCTGCCTGTTTTGTTTGTCTCATTCCAGATATTGTCTACTCTGTGTCTAGTTCATAATAAATATGATTATAGTCATATTTTTAATTATTTCTACACCATATAATTAATATAACCTTCCTGCCAGTTGAAGTCATCAGCAACAAGGATCAGATTCATTATCTAGGGGTTTCTTTTGACAACACAACACAAAATTGACTTGAGCCCACACCCAGTAATCTGGGAAAACTACACACCACCCCTGGACACCTCCAAGAGGCAATACTTCCCCATTCACAAGCACAGAGTCTGTGTATGGAAAAGAAAACTTTTAATAAAAGGGGAAAGGAACCCGGCATTAACTTGGGAAAACACCACAATCATGGTTCAATAACATATGACCATGAGCAAAACACCCACCCCAGAGTACATTGAGCAGTGTCCTTTTCCTCGGGCTCTCACCTTGTGGTATGAAAGGCTGATAAACAAATGTCCCTTTAACACATCACTGCCCTCTCCCTCCACTGCACTCCACTCACTGTTGTTGCCCGGTTGTTGTCCCAGAGTTCAGAGGTGTGTTTGCATGAGTTCATCTCCCATCTAGTGCGGGGGGGAGAAGAGGGAGAAAGAGGGGAAGAAAGGCCTCAGCTACTGCATCATTCACTCTGCATCACTCACTCTGTCACCGGCTGCTCCACTGTCTCACTCCACCACTTGCCTCTCTACTACAGCCGCTAGGCTGTCTTGAGATCCCCCCATACTTTACACAGCCACCCAGTGATTTCAGCTGTTAGTGAGGAAGCCTCACTACTAGTGCAGGCTGGGCAGTCTCTTTCACCAGACACACTGTCCCATAAGCAAGTTTAACCCTTAGTTAGCACTTAGACCTCATTATCAGTGATTTCAGCTCTATTGATCTACAAAAATGACTCTTAATTGAGTCTTAAACAGTAGAGAAGAAAGCATCAAATGGTCTCTAGGATCCTTAAGCAGAGCCCATACCACTAAACACGAGAGCGAGCGAGCGAGAGTGTGTGTGTGTGTGTGAGATCTCCAGTGGGCTTTGACACCCTTTACCCCTGCTTAGCGAGTGCACTTCAGTTGAGGGTGACTGCCCTCAATCAGGGCATGCCAAGCACAGTCCTGCTTCCCTCTGTTCACACAAGCATGGCACTTTATTACCTGTGCATCCAATAACAAAGTGACTTGCAATCCAATACCAGCCAAAAGTGGTCATTTGGGCAAAGCAGCTCCATCAAGCTGTGCACCTAGGCAGAGTGGGTGTGTCTACGTAAACAAGGTCAGTTTCTGAAGCCTTCTCCCCAAGCTCATCACTAGATGTCAGAGGAGAGCTCATTCAGACCCTGCTTACTTCAATAGCAAACATTTTTATATTTTGATAAAGTACGGTGCATATTGTTCATGAACCAAAGACCAATGAATAACCTTTTTTTTTTTTTTTTTATTTTTTAAGATTTTACAGATTTGGCTATGTTTGCTTGGAACAAATCAGTCTGGTAACAGGTATTGATTCTGCTGACTTGTGATGACAGGTGGCTCATGTCCCACCCGGCTATGAGGGAAGTTGTTGTGACTTTCTAGAGCAGGGGTTCTCAAACTTGGGGTCATGACCCCCTGAGAAGACCATGAGGTTATTACGTGGGGGTCACTAGCTGTCAGCCCTGGGCATGGCGGGGCTGTTAGCCTGAGTCCCCAGCTCCATCCCCAACCCTGCTTTGCCTCCAGCATTTAAAATAGTATTAAATATTTAAAAAAAATTTTTTAATTTATAAGGGAGGTTGGACTCAGGGGCTTGCTGTGTGAAAGGAGTCACCAGTACAAAAAAATTGAGAACCATTGTTCTAAAGAGAGAAAGGCTCTAGCGTATGGGCTGAGCAATCCTGCAGCAGGAACTCTATGAGGAGTCAAGCATGTGAAGAAAGCTTGAGCTGAATTTTAGTGTTAATTTCTTACTTCACAAAGCTAAACCCTAGAAAAGAGATTAGTTTTTGACTATACACAGTGTGTGCATGGACTTTGTTTTAGGTCAGGCTAAGAACAGTACCACCTCACAATATTTTAAAGACATATTTAATCCAAGGAATAAACTGAAATAAAAATAAATATGTATATATAAAAAATATCTGTTTGCTCTCCCTTTAATGAATCTGGCCAATGTAGTCCACACAGTGTCACTGCATCTACACACTGTCCATAAGTAAAACCGGTCAGACGTGGTAGTCTGACTGTTAAGAAGTGCGTTTAGAACATTCACCTGCCTAAGGTGGCACAAGACTTTAGGAACATTCTCTCCTGATCTTTGCTGCCAACTCTCCTCTATCCAGTGACAATGCTATTGGAGCCGATGGAGGAGCTTGGTAGTAGCTATGAAAGAAATGTAGTTAAGGATTCATTATATCTATACTGTGCTTTGAAGAGGTAGGACTAAATTCAAAAATGGGCATAACTCCATTATTTGGCCAGTGAAGTGATAAACATATATTATTATTATTACTACTATTACTTTATTTATTTATTATTATCTGAACAGCTGGTTCAGTGAGAAATACTGTACGTATGCAGCATTTTGTTGTTTCATCACTACACATTATGTGGTGACTGTTTTGAGTCAAAACCAATTCTCTGAGATCTGCCAAATCTATCATTTATTGTTCTACAGTTTGTACAGCAAGTGAGCATCTGGTTACATTTGAGCGAAGCAGAATGTTTTATGATTTCAACATCCCTTCTTTGACCAGTATAACTAGTAAGGCTCCCTAGGTAGATGGCATAACATCTGTTTGCTTGCGCAGTGGCTTTTCCATAGTGCACTCTGAACACTTGCTCTTACTCTTTACTCTTACGTATTCAGTGTTATGAGGGCTTGCCTATTTACAGGGAAAATGGCTTTCCATGTCAGAATCCAAAAGCAAGAGAGTTAAAAATAAGGATCCTATTTGCTGTGGTGGTCATTTGGTACTGCTCCAGGAGGAGCAACACTACAACAGCTTGTGGATGGTGTCATTAGGGTGCTATGGGCAGTAAAGCTTTTGCATGCACCTGGTCAACATCCATATGATTTGAATTTTTCCTAGTCTTTAGTGCCATCTTGTTCTTCATCCTAGGCCTTGCTAATTGTTGCTTCAAGCCACAAAGTGCCAGACATTGTAACATGGCATGTGGGAGATGGACATTTACGCCCTGCGATTTGTGTATGGAGTTCCTTAGTGACCATAGATGGTGTGTCAGTGGGAACAAACAAAACTAGTTGCCTGGAGGGTTTGTTTGTTTGTTTGTGCTGTTGTCCCTAGAGTACTGACAGCTGAACCAAATATGCTACATGTTGAATGACACAGTACACTAATAAAGCCAAAATGATGAAAGTAGTTTGTAAACAAGACCTGTTTAATCTGGAAATTTCTGACTGAATTGTATTTCATATCTTCCACTCTTCAACCATTTCAAATATGAATTAGATGATGGGAGCAAATGGTGAATTCTAAACTGCTATGAACATAAAAAAAATCAGTAAAATTCAACACCAAGGATTCAAGTGGACACAAAGCGTTGTCATTTATAGACCTGGATGTTTTAGTCGTCAAAACGATTCCTCAGCAACAAGATGCAAAAATCTGGAGAACAAGAGAAAGTTGAGAAAAATATATGGGCCAGATGCTGCTTCTTGGTGCTGGTGCCGTGGTGTAAATGGACCATAAACTTGCCCTTAAAGGGACAGCTGGGGATTTCGCTTCCTTAGGGGAATTATCCCCCTTAAGACAGTTCCCTTGGAATAGGGAACAGGTTGGAGGAAGGAGAAATTGTGGCAGGGGATGTCATAACTCTGGTGATCCTGCCAGTCTAGTGATTTTTGCACAGGCCAATAAAAGTCAGACCAACCCTGAGGCTGCTCTAATTCATGCTAGGGGATCTACCAGGCCATAGAATCATGTGACGGCAAAAAAGTGTCTTTAAAGCCACGTTTGAGCCCTTCTCCCTCCCCAGTGTGCTGAGCATAGCTCTGACAGGACTGGTGATGTGGGCCTTTATGTAAAGTTCTTTGCAACTCAAAATGTTGTTTCTTTCTGTGCCAGCATTAATAATGGGTTTTCAAAAGTGATGTATTTATCTGGCACACTCTAGAGGTGCCTTTTACCTGAACTCCTAGGCGAACAATAAGCAGGAACAAAGTAATTAATCTAAGCTAGTGAAAAAAGCAATAGTGCTTCTACATCCATCATGCTTTTTTGAGTGGATAGATATTTCAAAGTCTTGTATTTGTGGTATGGGTCAAACTCATTGTATTGTGCATGGACACCTGGGAAAAAAATGATAAATTATAGTAACAGGCATTCAGGAGGCTTTTAGCATGAAAATATGTGACTTGATGAATACATCTAACTGCATTTATCTATGGCCACACACTATTCTTTCCAATGGAAGTCACAGTTTTCAGTAACATGCCCTATCAAATGCTGAGATCTTAAGAGGTATATGGTATAGAATTTATCCTGCAAATGCTATGATTTAATTTAAAAACTATGGTTTACATATATTGCCTCTTTTGGGGTTTTCTGTGCTGGATATGTTGTCACTTTTTTTTTTAGCAAAACTATTTTTTATAATATTTCAATTTTTGAAATTTTTTTTCAGAATCCTGATTTTAAACATACTGCCTAACTGACACTTCATCTAATCTATAAGAATCTGTACAGATACAGAGCCTGAAGAAACTCTGAGATGCAACACACCTAGAACATATTCTCTATTCCAAGAAAGATGGGCCATGAGGTCATGGAACAGTTTACCATTGGAACATCTTAACAAGGGTCGTGATAGGTTCTCCATCTCTGACAATTTTAAATCAAGATTTGATGTTTTTCTAGAAGATATGCTCTAGGAATTATTTTGGGGAAGTTCTATGACTTTGTTTTACAGGAGTTCAAACCAGATGATCACAGTGCTCCCTTCTGGCCTTGGACTCTGTGAAGTCTTTCCTCTCAGAAGTGGCCACTTAAGCGCAACCCTTTCCCAAGAGGAGAATCTAAGATTTCACCTCCTTACGGTAAGTTGTAGGAAATTATGTTAGGGAAGGCACTCAGAACAACTATAGGGCAGTAGGTATCAGAGGGGTAGCCGTGTTAGTCTGGATCTGTAAAAAGCAACAGAGAATCCTGTGGCACCTTTAAGACTAACAGATGTCTTGGAGCATAAGCTTTCATGGTAAGCTTATGCTCCAAGACATCTGTTAGTCTTAAAGGTGCCACAGGATTCTCTGTTGCTTTTTATAGGGCAGTAGTAATTCACTGTGAACAGGAACTCAGTGACAGAGTGTGAATTGGGAAAGAAAAAAGGGTTCCTAATTGAAGTAACTTTGTTCTTCATAAGATCCACATCCAAATCCTCCACAGATCTACACTGAGAGATCACATGTCCTGCAACAAGCTGACAAAACCCATTTCAAAACTATTGGGGGAATGTATGCATGCCCTTCTGTTCCAGCATTCTAGAACCAAAACTTTACAAGCCCCACCGTCCCTCAGTTCTGCTCTAATTTCAGGCATATTCTTTAAATCTTTGGGGTAAAATCCTTGCCCTGTTGAAGTCAGTGGAAACACTCCCACTGATTCATATAGGGTCAGGATTTTATCGCTGAAGTTTGCAGCTCAGAATGGGTAAGCAGGAGAAAATCATAAGCTATGCTTACAACTCAGCCCACAAAGTATTTGATAGATTAGAGCAGCATTCCCAGCTTTCCCATGGGAAACAGAGCTCATGCTAAGGGCAAAGTAGAAAACTCGTCAGCTGACAATATGGTTTATATGTGTCTAATATTTCTGTACCAGGTCTGTAAACTCAGGTCATCATATGCTTGTTTAAAATCACCCTAGGCAATCACTGTAAAGGAAGTGGCACTGGTGACACTAAAATTGTTCACTAACTTCATAGTTGTAGAAATGAAATACAGAATGCAATGAGGCCTGAAAAAAAGAGTCCTGCAATTGTTTTCTATAAATGCAAGACGCTGGGGAGGAATAAAGGTTGCTCTGTTATGTTCTTTAATACCAAAACTCTTATTTATCCACTTATTTGTGCATTTGGTAATTAGCAGGCTATTATTCTGGGAATGCTTTGCTTCTTTCTGACTTCTAACCAGTCTAATTACACCCAATAACTAATTTAATGACATTTGGTGAAAAAGATGCTCCAGACCTGATCAAATAATTATTTTAGAAAAGGCTGATCCTCTTATTACTGTTCCAGGTATTTTTTGGTTGATTGGAGAAGTGGCAATGGTGCAGCATATTAATGAAGTAGTGGAGATGAATGGCTCAGTGAAGTTTATAATGGTGCTTCTGCTCTGTTTCTTGAATGAAAACTAAGCAGAAACCTGACTTACAGTGGTGACAGAAAGTATTTGTCAAGTTACCATGAGTTAGCATGAAGATATCATTGCTTCCAATGGAACTGCCAAGTAGTTAATGAAAAAGGCTGTGACAGTTCACAGTACTTCAATGAATACTGCAACTCATATTATCTCTACGCACACTGTATCATCTGGGATTACTCAAGTGCCGCTTTTGCTCCTCTATTGCTAATTGTCATGAAGGGACTAAATCTAAATTACTCACCTGTTTTCTGGATACACTTGTGACAAACCCCAGATCCTGACTGTTATTGATTTAAACAGGTTGTTCATAGACTCAATATCAATATGCATACAATGTATTATGGACATGCAAAGGGACTACTTGCAGAGTGAGGTGCTACTCAAGGTGAGTAATAGAATCAGCCCCATATGATTGCTGTTATAGGACAAGAGTGACTAGATGTTAATGGTGTTTTGGTACTGTCTGTGCAGAAGCTGAACTTGTGTGTTTAGTGGTGGATGCTCAGCATTAAGAAGGGAATCTAGTCACCCTTAAGTGAACTAGATGAAAATATTATTGCTACAGCAATGTCCAGATTGGTCCCAGTCCTTGTGTAGGGAAGGCAGGGAGAAGGGAATGTCACTCTCTTCATGCAGCCAGCCCAAGGGCCAAGGACAATCACAGTCCTTACCCTCAGTGGAGCACAGGGACTTCTCCTCCAAGCACCAACCAGAGCACACATTCCCCAAAGGGACTATAAGTGGACAGGGAGGAGGCAGAAACATGATGCCCTACAGTGGTCTGTGGAGTGAACTATTCACACCAGAAAGAGCATTTGGTAGCATCCTTTAGGGACAATCCTCACCTTAAATCCCCTTTCATGTGGTGTGACTCCACACCACCCTCAGTTCAGGGCTCTGAATTAGTCCTAAGGATTACCTAACCCTAAATTCTTATTTGTTATTGTCGATAATGGGGGGAGGGGCACAATTTAAAGGTTGGGGGTCATGTGACATGGCGCCTCCACTGCCTACCTATCAGACCTGTACATGCTCCCCTCCTCACTGTCCTCTCCCCACTTTACCCCTTCACCCACCACCAGCCCCGCTGGTCCTCCATAACCCCCCCACAGGGCATGTCCCTGGGAAAACCCAAGACTCTCCTGCACAGGGCACTGCCCAGAAGAAGCCAAGCCCTGCATGTGCCAAAGCCGCCTGGAGACCTGTGCAGCACCAGGTGGACATTACACTGGCACCGGGGAGCATCTCCTCCCTTCAGATAAGCACTGGAGTATGGAGGAGAAGTGATTTCCAGCCCAACCTGCAGGCTCCTCAGCAGCCCCCCAGGTTGACAGCCCCACTGTCAGAGACATGATACTGGATTACGTGGAGCAGTGGTCTGAACCTTTATGGCAATTCCTATTTTTATACTTCCTTATTGTGGTAAAATTATCCATTTGACAAATACATTGCATTAAGTAATACAAGAAAAATGTTACTTCATCATACTTTGTTTTTGTCCTCTTCACACCTCCTCCCTGGGCCATTTCAGGTGCTGTTGGCTCCAGGGAGTGCAGGGTTGCTCAGTCCCCTAGGTACCCTCCTCTGTTGAGCCAACTCTGGCAAGACTCCCCGGCCCCTGGAGCCCCTGCAGTCAGGTTTCCTAGGGCTCCGGTGCACAATGCCTCCTTAGGGCTTTACCCTTTCCTGCCTGCTCTGCAGCTGGGGGACAGGAGGAGACTGGGTTGTTAGTTGCCAGCAGCAGCCTGGAGGTGTTAGCTGCCTTTTGGGACTATGCGGGCTGGAAGGGACAGGAGCTGCTTCCAGCCGCAGGTGGGAGGAGGGGATGAGCTCTGCAAAGACACGGGCCAGATCATCCCTTCCCCCACCTTCCCTCTGTGGCTGGAAGTAGCTCCCATCCCAGCCTACCTGCACAGTGCCGAAAGGCTGCTGCTGGCCATGTTCTGATATGAACCCTCTCTGGCAGAAATTTGGGGAGGGCGTGTGACCCCACGTTCCCCCCCACACATCATCTCTGCTTTTTGCCTAATTCCCATTGAAATCACTAGGAAAGCTAACATGAGAGGGATTTGGCCTTATAAATTTGTGCTGTACTGTGAAGGTGTAAACAGCTACACGTCATACATGTTAAGTATTTAACCAAAACTTTCAAATCATATAAATTCTCATGCTTCAGAGCATAAGTGAAACACTAACTGGTGGGTGTTAAGAAGAAACTTCCCCTATAGGCAAGATATTCCCTATATGTCCACTGGAGGGTTGTTGCATCTTCCTGTGATGCATCTATTACTGGCCACTGTCAGAGACATGATACTGGATTAGGTGGATCACTGTCTATATGGCAATTCCTATTGTTAATACTTCCTTATTTTGGTAAAATGATACATTTGATAAATACATTGCATGAAGCAATGCAAGAAAAATATTACTTCATCATGCTTTGTTTTTGTAACTAATAGCAACTTGCATTCAGTAATATAATGACAGTGATGATCAAGTATGGGGATTTTTCTACGCTCATTGACTGACTGATCCCAGCTTTCCTGTTCAAATACAAGCAGCTTCTTGACTGCCAGTCTACCTTCAACCATGTATGTACTTTATTTTGGGGTTCTGATTCAGTCCAAAATAATCCTTTGAAGTGCTAGGAAGGATCAGTGTTCATACTGCTTATAGAGGGCAAATGAAATATTCAGCAATGAAGCGCTTACAATAATTAAGGATGACAAATCTTTGGGCTGTTTGAAGCAACTTTGTTGCTTGCTTCCAGGGGAATGTCAGAATAGGGTAAATTTGGAAAGATCTGAGGGAGCAAGTTGTAACTTACTGAGCATTCCTGAAAGAACACAGAGTAAAATCTGATTTTAAAAGTACAAAAGTACAAAGCAACACAAATACCTTTGACATTTTGTAAGCTACAATACAAATAATTGGTGCTAATGAGAATGGGTTAAAGGCAATTGGAGGGATAAACGAAATCTTTTTGAAATCATTGCTAATAAACATTTTGAAAGTACAAAGAACCATGCAAACACTGAGGAGGGTTCAGGACTGAGAGGGAAAATGGATCAGCTGGGGAAATAGTCTCTTATGGATTCATAATGAATCAGTGAATTAGATCCTGTTTTTTACATAACCTTTACAGAAATGTATATTGCAGTAAAGCATTTAGGGCCTGATCCTGAAACCACTAAAGTCAATGGTAAAAGCTCCCATTGACTTCAATGATGAAGGGTCCTTAATGTCCTGAATGTTGGTATGGATGGGTACAGCTTGCTCAGGAAGGATAGACAGGGGGGAAAGGGAGGAGGTGTTGCCTTGTATATTAAAAATGTACACACTTGGACTGAGGTGGAGATGCACATAGGAGACGGAAGTGTTGAGAGTCTCTGGGTTAGGCTAAAAGGGGTAAAAAACAAGGGTGATGTCATCCTAGGGGTCTACTACAGGCCACCTAACCAGGTGGAAGAGGTGGATGTGGCTCTTTTTAAACAACTAACAAAATCATCCAAAGCCCAAGATCTGGTGGTGATGGGGGACTTCAACTATCCAGATATATGTTGGGAAAATAACACAGCGGGGCACAGACTATCCAATAAGTTCTTGTACTGCATTGCAGACAACTTTTTATTTCAGAAGGTTGAAAAAGCTACTGGGGGGAAGCTGTTCTAGATTTGATTTTAACAAATAGGGAGGAACTCGTTGAGAATTTGAAAGTGGAAAAGGTAGCTTGGGTGAAAGTGATCATGAAATCATAGAGTTCACAATTCTAAGGAAGGGTAGAAGGGACTACAGCAAAATAGAGACAATGGATTTCAGGAAGGCGGATTTTGGTAAGCTCAGAGAGCTGATAGGTAAGGTCCCATGGGAATCAAGACTGGGGGGAAAAATGACTGAGGAGAGTTGGCAGTTTTTCAAAGGGACAGTATTAAGGGCCCAAAAGCAAGCTATTCCGCTGGGTAGGAAAGATAGAAAATGTGGCAAAAGACCACCTTGGCTTAACCACGAGATCTTGCATGATCTAAAAAATAAAATGGAGTTATATAAAAAATGGAAGCTAGGACAAATTACAAAGGATGAATATAGGCAAACAACACAGGAATGCAGGGGCAAGATTAGAAAGGCAAAGGCACAAAATGAGCTCAAACTAGCTACGGGAATAAAGGGAAACAAGAAGACTTTTTATCAATACATTAGAAGCAAGAGGAAGACCAAAGACAGGGTAGGCCCATTGCTCAGTGAGGAGGGAGAAACAGTAACAGGAAACTTGGAAATGGCAGAGATACTTAATGACTTCTTTGTTTCGGTCTTCACCGAGAAGTCTGAACGAATGCCTAACATAGTGAATGCTAATGGGAAGGGGGTAGGTTTAGAAGATAAAATAAAAAAAGAACAAGTTAAAAATCTCTCAGAAAAGTTAGATGCCTGCAAGTCACCAGGGCCTGATGTAATGCATCCTAGAATACTCAAGGAACTAACAGAGGAGGTATCTGAGCCTCTAGCTATTATCTTTGGAAAATCATGGGAGACAGGAGAGATTCCAGAAGACTGGAAAAGGGCAAACATGGTGCCCATCTACAAAAAGGGAAATACAGACAACCCAGGAAACTACAGACCAGTTAGTTTAACTTCTGTGCCAGGGAAGATAATGGAGCAAGTAATTACGGAAATCATCTTCAAACACTTGGAAGGTGGTAAGGTGATAGGGAATAGCCAGCATGGATTTGTAAAGAACAAATCATGTCAAACCAATCTGATAGCTTTCTTTGATAGGATGACGAGTCTTGTGGATAAGGGAGAAGCGGTGGATGTGGTATACCTAGACTTTAGTAAGGCATTTGATACGGTCTCGCATGATATTCTTATTGATAAACTAGGCAAATATAACTTAGATGAGGCTACTATAAGATGGGTGTATAACTGGCTGGAAAACCATACTCAGTGGGTAGTTATTAATGGTTCCCAATCCTGCTGGAAAGGTATAACGAGTGGGGTTCCGCAGGGGTCTGTTTTGGGACCGGCTCTGTTCAATATCTTAATCAACGACTTAGATATTGGCATAGAAAGTACGCTTATTAAGTTTGCAGATGATACCAAACTGGGAGGGATTGCAACTGCTTTGGAGGATAGAGTCAAAATTCAAAATGATCTGGACAAATTGGAGAAATGGTCTGAGGTAAACAGGATGAAGTTTAATAAAGACAAATGCAAAGTACTTCACTTAGGAAGGAACAATCAGTTTCATACATACAGAAAGGGAAGAGACTGTCTAGGAAGGAGTATGGAAGAAAGGGATCTAGGGGTTATAGTGGACCACAAGCTAAATATGAGTCAACAGTATGATGCTGTTGCAAAAAAAGCAAACATGATTCTGGGATGCATTAACAGGTGTGTTGTGAGCAAGACATGAGAAGTCATTGTTCTGCTCTACTCTGCACTGGTTAGGCCTCAACTGGAGTACAGGTCTGTCTCATCTTACGCTGGGGTTACGTTCCGCAGTCAGATCACCCTCCCCCCATCTTTATAACTCAGTAAACATTTGACATGTATTCTTTGAAAGGTAAGCCCAGGCCATCCTTCTTTCTCCTGCTAAGGTGTGGATGCCATGCTGTCTTCCCAAAGTTCATTGACCTTGCGTCAAGAGGCTGGAAGGCTCCCTGGGGGTGCAGTCTCCATTCTCTGTTGAGGTTGTTAAGTGGTTATCATTTCCCACTTGCTCTCCTGATGGCTTTGTTTGGTCAAATCTTGTCTAATTTACATTGGAGACACACTGAAGCAGGTGGAACCATGTTCCTTTAACTGGAACAGGCATGGCTTAGGCACTGCTTGCCAGGTACATTTTAAAGGCTCAATACGTACCTATAAAGTCTTCTGTGGGTTTACCATACATACTTCATGGAACAATATTAATGATCACTGAATTATTCATTTTCCAATGATATCTTACATGCCACCTTTTGGGTACGTATCATGACAATGTGTTGGGGTACACTGAGTATGCCAGGCCTGACAAGAGTTGCTGATACACAGTAGTGAACCACCAACGTGTTTCTATGTCACAGACTTCCCACTACCACGTCTGCATCCTCCCAGAGGGGGGCAACAGAACCCATGTCTAAACAGTGAAAGAATATGCAGGTTCCCAAAGCCTTAATTCTGTAGACTCATCCCCATGGCAGAACATACTGATCCCATCACTTCTGGTTTTCTACAACTGAAGAAATGGACTCCCTCCGGAGTCAGATCCATGCGAAGGAATGGTGGGTTTATTCACCTTCTGGCAGAAATCAGCAATCTTTTGTAGTGCTATTCCCATCTATTCCAGCTTCCAGAAGTGTCTTGCTCCCTGCCGTATCTCCCCTGCAATGTCCTGTACTTCCTATTGCCCGTGGAGTGGACCAGGCTGAGTGTCTGAATTTGGGTCTCTTTGGTTCTACCATTGAAGCATCTCCATGGTGAACAAGTACAAGAATAAAAAAGCAATTGTCAGATCTGGGAAAATAATTCATATCAAACCACTTATCTCACTTCTCTTTTTTTCATGAATTCTCCATTAAGATATCACAATTTCCCCCAATATATTTGCTATTTGAAGTTATTCATGGAGTAATTTCTGGGAATGATTCTTGGTCTGTAGCTCAATATTAGTATTCACTATTCAAAATTTGGGCTGTTTTGTTTGGCTCTGTTGGTCACAGACTATGTTTCTAATCAATAACTGGATGAGTATAACTCATAGAATCAGGTTTCCAGTGTGAATTCCCTTGATTAAAATGTTTATTCATTTTCTGTCCATATTTTGTAATAATTGTTTCCAGTTTGCTCTTTTGGCCAAAATTCCCACCACTAATCTCATATAAAAGAAGTGTGAACACAGCCAAAGTGAATTCATTTAAAAATTAAAACAAATATTTCTGGAAAGTCTTTCAATATTATTTTTCCCACGCATAAGTAATAATAGTACTTAGATATACAGTATATAGATTATAAACTAGATACAATATAAACATTAAACTGCATATAGACACTGACATCTTTAACACTTGCATTGTGGATACCATAGGAAGCCAAATATTTTAATAATAGTTTAGTTTTAGGAATCAAGACTATATCCCAAAAGATCTCCTTAGCAAAATCATGTTGGAGAAAAATAAGTGAAAAACGAGCCTACTTATGTAGCTGAATATGTGCCACTCATTATTTCTTTCTTTATGGAGTTATCTTCTTGATTGTGCATGCAATTCACTCAAAATCTAATGTCCAGTAAGAAGACCACATGAAAACATCATCTGCATTAAAGCGCATATTTAGCTGGGGCCTGATACTCAAAATGAGTATGGGTTGCAGTAATACTTGCTCATGTAAATATGAAGTGCTCACATGAGTAAGTACTACTCAAGGTGAGTAAGTGTGTTAGAATTATGCCTTAAGTGATTACCTGTATGATCATCCCAATCACTTACAATGTTAAATTATATATATTAAGAAACAAACTTTCCAACATGAGAAAAGATTGTTCAAAGTTAGTCCCAAATATAGTACACATATACATAGAAACCCTGTACTTTCTGCATGGTTCTGTATGTTTTAAATGTATATACTGAAACACAAGACAGCAGTGACAGATAAATATTGCACCTTTATTTTACCTATGTCTAATGTAAGACAAATGTTTCATCTACATGTAATTCTTCAGAATACAATACAATCTATTAAGTATTTAAGTGTTTATGCAAGAATTAAAATAAAAATATTCTGTATTAATCAACAACAATTTTTTGGTATCAGACAATTATGGCAATCTTCAGTTTTCAAGTAAAACACTGAGCCATCTATACTGAAAGATCAGCTTCCTTAAGAGACCACTTTCCCCAAGCTTTGGAATAATTGCTGGATACCATTTTTGATGTATAGAGATTAAGGTACAGTTCTGCAATTTATGCTGAGTAAAATGGACGCTAGTGCATTTTAGTATCTGCATGCCTGACTGAATAGCCCAAATCCTGATTCTTCTATTAGTCAGGATCTGAAAATGTGTGTGTGTGGGCTCAGACCAAGCATGAAAGTGATTTGGGTATTGTTTCAATAATTCAATCCCTCTTAAAGTGGCTGCATCTACGTGGTCTACAGAGAGGGCAGGAAAGCTTTATTGTGAATTCAAACAATGCTAGTAGAGTTTGATTGCACAGTCAAGTTGTGTTCCAGATAAATTCTTCGATTTTGGAGCAAGACAGTCATTTTATTGCCAATTTTAAAATAAATTACCATGTACTATAATCCGAAGGTGTAAATGACCATGTAATAACAGCAATTGCTAAGCACTCTCAAATCAATTTCTGGTCAATATCGTACAATGACAGAATGAAATAAGCCAATATTTTAACAGCAAGTGCATTGTAATTGAATTGTACATTGGGATTTGAATGCTTTAAAAATGCGATAGCTTTGTGGTACGTACTTTGCACAGGTAATTTACATCAGATGAGACATGTAATTCACAGACCTTCCTTGGTGCATATCTTAGAGTCTTGAATTCAACTATACATGACTCAGTTGAAAACATGCAATAAATAATACATTGGGAAAAACTAAATGTGTGCACACAGGTTAAAACCCAACATTATTATGATTTTATTTCTATACTATCATAGGTGTTTATGCTGCTTTACAGACAAATACAGGAAGACAAGTCCTGGCCACAAGGAACTCACAGAAAGCTTTACAGCCATGATTCTGCAATTGATAGCACACAGGTGGACTGATATGTGTGAGTGGAGAGCCCTTGAAGCTAGTGGAGTATTCCTTAGGTACAGAAACCAGCTCACATGTTATCAGTTGTAGTTCTGGGGCCTTAGACCTTGATCTTGCTCTCACTGAAGTCAATAGGCATTTCACTGTTGACTTTGGTGGATGCAGGATCAGGTTCAAAGCCAGACAATGTACAGCCAAAGGAATGAGGGATGGATACCATACAATGGGACATATTGTAATATACTTTGGATCTGAAAACACTTTACAAAGATAGGAAAATTCTGTTATCCACATTTCACAGGTAGGAAAACTTATTAACGGATTATTATAACTTCTTAACTTATTTATAGCATAAACCTGTTCAGAAAATTGAATTTCTGGCTAGCGGCAAATTCCAACATATTGAAATGTCATCCTCAATCAGAATGAAAAGTCCAAATTTCAATTTTTTTCATAGAACATAAATTAATAAAAACAACAACAACATTTGGAAACATTGACCTTTTTAATTTCCCTGAGTAAATTGTTTTGTTTTGATAATATCCAAACATTATAATATGAAATGTAATATATATTAAACAGCATGTATACATGTAATATATTAACATTTATATTGTAATATAAAAGTAAATAGAATTAATTGAAATGACAAGTCAAAAGAAAATGTTTGATATTTTTCAACCAAAAAGGTTGAAATTGATACGTTATGTTAAAGAGTTTTGTTTTGGACAAAACAGCATTTTCTGAGAGAAAACGATTCTGTCTAAAAAAATTTCATCCAGGTTTAGTACAGATTGTGACTGGTCCTTGCATGAATGCACAGCAAGTAGGATAGGGCACAATAAACCTTCAACTCCTTTGCAAGGGCCAGTCACAAAACAACCACTACATAAGCAGTGGCACAGGGACTGCTCAATACTTGTATTTCTGCGGGGCAGACAGTGCATTAAAAAGGGTTTGGTGGGTAAGAGTAGGGAAAAGGTGAGCATGGCCCATGTCATAACAGGCCACAGACCAGGCCTAGTGCACCAAAGGGAATTAGATGGTGCAGACTACAGTCTCTATGCACTGCAAGTTTAGGGAAGGATTGAGCTTTCCTGAGCTCCTGGAGCTGTGTGCCTTAAGCATACTAATCTAACGCTTAATAATTTGCCCAAGGTCACACAGACACCTATCCAGAACAGCACTTAAGCACATGCTTATCTTTAAGTACACAAGTAGTTGTGGGCCAATTCACATGCGTAAAGTTAATTACATGCTTAAGTGCTTTGCTGGATTGGAGCCACAGTGAGTGGCAAAATCAGGAATAAAACCTAAGTCTTCTACCTCCCAAGGGTAACTACACTATGTTTCAGCATTCCCCTCTGAGTCATTGAGGAGAATTACCCTTGTGTCATTGATTCTACTTTCAATTTTTTCCCCTTTAATGCCTCTTCTCTTCCTTCTCTTTCTGTTGCCTTCTTTCTGCTTCTTACATTATTTTCCATTTCATTTGGTTCTTTCCTGTCCTGAATACCTTGCCACCTTCCTGCAATGCCCAGCCTTTCTTAATTGGTAACACAAAGCAGAGTTTTCATACAGCTTGGCAATTGTAGGTCCATCCTCGCAGAAACATATTTTGCTTGAACTATTAAATGACCTGCTCTGCTATTATTTCTGCCAAAACCCAAAGTGTAATGTTACATTGAATCTACTATATCTACAACCACAAGGGGTAAAAAGCCACTTTTCATTCTACAGCTGCTATTGCCATCACCAATTCAGAATAAACATTGGTTCCAACAGGATTTAAACATGCTTCCTCATGTGGAATTTTATAATTGCGGGGTTAAATACACATTTTTACTTAGAGATGGTAGAAGTATCAGTTGCATGCAATTTATCCATCAACTTTTACCGTTTTTCCTGTTCTCAAATTGTCTGCAAACAGATTGCAGTTTATAAATTAGTCTGTTATTCAAAAAAAAATGTATGGATACTTTGTTCATATTATTTATTTATTAGGCTATTTGGACTTTATATACTGACTTTATGAATGGCCACCTATGCCACATGGTATTGTTTCTGTACTCTGATTAGATGTCCTAACTTTTATAAACAGGAGGCTCCCAAAGAAACCATTGGAGCTTTGATTCTGATTAGGGAGAATTGGGTAGCATTTTAGACAAAGACAGATAGCTGGAATAAAGCTGGCCTAGAAAATTTTGATACTTTAAGTACTTTCCTTTCCTCTCTTCCACAAGGAAGAACATATCTTACTACATACTTCTTCTTAGCAGATGTGTAACATGCCTCAAGTGACATATGACCAGGATTCATCATTGAATTCGGTCTGCTGGTTGGATCATTAGCTTTCCGGGCCTGGGCTGGGTACTGACGGGCAGCGTGACATGAAAGCTGATCCATGCCCCCCACTACATACTTGAAGCCGGGCACCATCTTACTGCGGGAGTGGACTGGGCTTTGGACACCTCCTCCATTTGAGATCCTTTGCAGGGATTTGGATGGAAATGTGTATCAAGTAATCTGTCGTTTGGAAATCAGTATGCCAGCCTTCAAGCAAATCATTTTTTCTCAGCAGACATTCCTACTAAAACCAAAGGGAGGCATGACACATGATGAGAATGTGGCTCATTGGCATGACAATTACTAATTAACTGTTAATTTGTGCAAATATTAAAATTGTTTGTTTGTTCTCATTGTTTGACATGTTTTTCTCTAGGGAATAAAGTTTGATTTACGGTGTTTTTCCTAAGATTCAATATTACAATTAACTGTTTTGCTGCTGACCCTCTACTCTAACTGTACTATTGCTGCCTTCCTTTGATATCAAAGAAACATCAAGACGCCTGGTACAATCAGCAGTAGTCAAGTGTTTGCTGAAATATTGCACTAACATTTGCTTGGTACTCAGGTAGCAAATTGGTTTCAATCTCCCTGTTTGTAATCATTCCTAATTTTCCAAACAATTTTAAGTTTGAGGAAAATTTTGTGCTGTCATTTATTTTTTTAAGTGTGAAAAGAAATATATTTTTTGTTTAACCTCAATAACTCAACAACAGTTAAACCTCAGAATTAGACATGATATTCCTCAAGGAGAAGAATGTCTATAGACAAGCCAGGGAAATGTGATTGAAAATTAACAATATTATGAATATTTGAAAATGGGGTACTGAGCGTACCCAGTGGAAAATTTCAGTAACACAGACTTCACCTTTGTGTGTCTCACTGATTTCCCTATCCCTCTTGCTCAGTTTGGAAGTAAAAAGATGCTTTTTTCTACCTCACAGCTTCCCAGCCTCATCCTGGGCTCTGATAGTCGAGCTGGGTTCTTTCTATCTCGTGCATCATCTGTAGGTCAAATTATGTCTTATTACATGTATGCAAACATCATCTTCCCATTATACCCCCAGTGATCCCTGTGTAGACCTCCCATTCTCCTGCTAGCTGTGTGAGGATTTTCACAGGAGTAATGACACAAGCTGCAGACAATGGGTGGTTGTCAGGGATGGTGGAGGGTGAAATTTGGTCTTTCTCAAAATTTGACCTCAACAGATGTGTGAACTGGAAAGAACCCAGCATAACTGTTGGAGGCCAGGGTGAGTTTATGGGGCTGGGAGTTAGAGAGCATCTTTTTCCTTTCAAAAAAGAGCAAATGCAATATGGAAAAATCAATGACACACTGATTATGGAAAACCACAACACCATTTAACAGAGTTAATTTTTAGGGCAGAACTGCACTTCAGTTTTTGTAGTTCTTGGTCCAAATTCATCCATGTTGATGATTTCAGTGAAATTACACAAGGAAAATATTTATTCCCCCACCCCACTATGTGACTAACATTGTGTAACTTTTAAGTTTCAGTAATACAGATTTTAAGTGTGTAAGTCCAGATCCTCATAGGGATTTAGATGCTTAATTCCCAGTGAAATCAATGGGAGTTCAGTGCCTAAGGACCTTTGGAATCTGGGGCGTAGTTCTGTGACCTTAACCCTCACAAATAGCACTTTTCACACAAGTTGGGAGTAAGGGCTGCACAACTGAATCCTTAATTTTTTAATAAAACAATTTGCTTTTATAAAGCAACAGTAGAATATCAAGGTTGGAAGGGACCTCGGGAGGTCATCTAGTCCAACCCCCTGCTCAAAGTAGGACCAATCCCCAACTAAATCATCCCAGCCAGGGCTTTGTCAAGCCTGATCTTAAAAACCTCTAAGGAAGGAGATTCCACCACCTCCCTAGGTAACCCATTCCAGTGCTTCACCACCCTCCTAGTGAAAAAGTTTTTCCTAATATCCAACCTAAACCTCCCCCACTGCAACTTGAGACCATTACTCCTTGATAAAATAGTAGATAAAATAAACAATGAGAAAAAGGAAGGGAACAATTAAACAACTCACCTCAGAACACAAGTCCTGCTTGAGGCCATATGCACCACGTCAGTCTTCAACATGAGAGAGAACAAACAAATCTGACAGATATTAGTTACAGGTAGAGCTGGTTGGTAATTTTCCCTTGTTTCTTCATTGAAAAATGCCGATTTGTCAAAACCAAAACTGTTCGCCAAACAGGGCGGGGTTCAACAAATTTCCCAACTCAAAAAAAATTGAGAAAAAAGTTTTGAAATTGTCAAAATGTTTTGTTTTAATATGTTCAAAATGGAAAATTCTGGCTTGCCAGTTCAAAATGACTGTTCATTTAGCAATTTAAGCCAATTAGACCAACAAAGAAAAGGTTACAGGAAAAAGGTTGAAATTGACCTGAAATGTTTTAAAATTATTAAATATGCTTTGATTGACCCAAACTATTTTTTTTTTCAGTTTTTCTGTTTGCAAATATTTTCAAGATTTTGATCTTTCATCCTGATTCTAAATGGAAAAAATGTCAAACTCTCAAAAATACTCATGAGATGGGAAACCTGTTTCCCATCCAGCTCCAGTCAGATCAGTTAATGCACTATTGGAAGATGTTCAGATAACATAGTAAGGAGGGCAGTATGAAGACCTATATGGTATGGACTAGAAAAAAATGGAAGTGTATAGAACTTGTGAGGGCCCAATTTAACCCTCAGTATAGGGAGGGCTGCACAAGACCATAATACATACCAATTAAGCCCCATGTAATAATGAAATTCACTCTAAAGCAGTGTTTCTCAAACTGGGGTCGCCGCTTGTGTAGGGAAAGCCCCTGGCGGACCGGGCCGGTTTGTTTACCTGCCCCCTCTGCAGGTCCGACTGATCGTGGCTCCCACTGGCCGCGGTTTGCTGCTGTAGACCAATGGGAGCTGCTGGAAGTGGCGCGGGCTGAGGGACGTACTGGCCACCGCTTCCAGCAGCTCCCATTGGCCTGGAGCAGCGAACCGCAGCCAGTGGGATCCACGATCGACCGGACCTGCAGACGGGGCAGGTAAACAAACCGGCCCAGCCCGCCAGGGGCTTTCCCTACACAAGTGGCGACCCCAGTTTGAGAAACACTGCTCTAAAGTAAAGAGTCTGTGCAAGGCCCAATGCATCACTTGAAGCGCCCTTAAATCCTTTACTCAGGCTTTAGACTTGCTCAAGTGGCACACACAGCCCTATGTGGACCGTCTGCACTAGGCTGACCTTTACTCAAAGTGAGTGAGCCTGGTTGCTGAATGTACTGTAGATAGGGCAGAAATATTGTAACCCCTGCATCACTGTAACAGACACAGAAACCTCCCCATTAACCAGCCTTCCGTTTTAGACAGTATAATTCACAGTACACAATGACCAGAATAAACGCAGTAAACAAAACACAACCACCTGTCCTCTTCCAAACCTCCCCCCTTTCCTCCCCCAGCTAAGTGCTATCTTAGACATGTCTGCAGCACTAATGAGCACTGTATTACTCACAGGACAGTTCTATTTCTTTCCAGGGTCAATATCTATCACATTGTGCCTGGCAAGGCATTTATTAATTAAAGCAGCACTGCAGTCAACCACTCCAGTTCCTCCACAGTTTGTCTATGCCATTTCCCATTTTATTTTCTCTGATGGAGAGAGAAGTATTACTGGTCTAGCTGTGGTGTCATTTGTTTTTAAATTTTACTAAAACGATTGTTTCAAAGTGTCTTGGGTGGAAAAGAAGAAAGAGAAATTAAAAGCAATTCCACTAACACAGCAGTTGAGTTTTGGGAGGGGTGGGTCATTAGGGAATGGCAGGTGGTTGGTTGTTGGATGCAAATTATAATGTTAAAGTAATGCAGGGGTAGGCAACCTATGGCACGCGTGCCAAAGGCGGCACGCGAGCTGATTTTCAGTGGCACACACACTGCCCAGGTCCTGGCCACCGGTCCGGGGGGCTCTGCATTTTAATTTAATTTTAAATGAAGCTTCTTAAACATTTTAAAAACCTTATTTACTTGACATACAACAATAGTTTAGTTATATAATATAGATTTAGAGAAAGAGACCTTCTAAAAACGTTAAAATGTATTACTGGCACGCGGAACCTTAAATTAGAGTGAATAAATGAAGACTCGGCACACCACTTCTGAAAGGTTGCTGACCCCTGAAGTAATGTATTGCGCCACCCTTGAAAGCACAGGCCAACACTGGCTCTGTCACTTGTGAGTTTTTCCTTTTCTCAACCATTCCAAATCTACAGCACCATTAATTTGTCAAATACTGTCATATTTCCCATTTCCATTTTGATTATACCTTTTTTTTCATAAAATGGGTCAGTTATTTGGGAGCCTGAGATCAGACAGCAGATGTAGCAGTGACAGAGTCACATATGATAATCTGCCTTAGTCTTCCCTCTTTCCCCTCTGCACCCTTCTTGATTCAGCATGAGAACCTGCCCAATGCCTACAGCACAGAACACAGCCCTGTCTGCATTTGCTGGTATAAAAATCAGATGTGTGAGGTCATTCTGTTGCACTAACAGCTCTAAGTAGAACTGCTCTTTGAACTGTTTTCTGCACAGACATTATTTTACTCTTTTCCAAGCTACCAATACTATCTCGTCACTGCAGTTTGTCATCATTTTTATGTGGCTGCGATCTCAGTGAAGTCTTATCTTCCCAACCCACTGACATAGCCTGCTAATACATATGGAAAAAGGTGCGATCACAAAGGACAAAGTTAATGAGCATTGACATGGATCCTGTTCCTTCAGGCTGTGTAACTTCACCCAATGCTGAGTTAAAGGGGCATGCTTTTGCCCCTACTCACTGTCTGATGTTACTGTTAACTACTGGTACTCTTCAGCAAAAGAACACCCTACAGCATGAAGATATAGAATAGCACAAAGGGCCCTTTCTTCATTCTTCTCAACTTCTAAACCCAACCATCATTAGACTTGTGTAGATATAACAAAGAACCGAGTCTCTTATAACGTGTAGAAGTCATTCAGCATTATGCCATCTGATTTTCCAATCAAATTCCAAGCTAAACATCTTAGTCTTCTTTTTATTCTTTCTATGTGTCGGTACTATTGTAAATAACACAGAGTAGGGGATAAGGCTAAATATCTCGGAGGCTGGTCAAGAGCCTATTGAAGGCATTGGGAGTATTTTCAATTGAACTGGGTTTGCATCAGGCCTGTGGTCACTTAGTGTTTGGTAGAAGGGAGACAATAAGCAATCTTAGCGAGAAGGGTGAGTAGCTCTTTCTGTGTCTGTTGGTGCAGCATCTGGGAAGAATCCTCCCAGTATCCAATTGCTGATGATCCAGCTGGTAGATGTAAAAACTGGGCAAGATTTTCAGAAGAGTTCAGGTTTAATTACAGGCCTGGGTCCAAAGCTCACTGAAGTCAATAGAAAGACTCAGAGCCCAGGTCAACTGACTCAGGCTTGTGGGGCTTGTGCTATCAGGGGTGAAAAATAGCAGTGTAGATGTTTCTGCTGGAGCTGCAGCCTGGTCTCTGAGACCCTCCTGCCTCACCAGGTCTCTGAGTCCAGGCTCCAGCATGAGTGGAAATAGATATACAGCTATTTTTCACCCCACAGCGTGAGCCCACGTCCATTGACCGAGGCTCAGACTCACTGCCACAGGTTTTTTTCACTGTAGATGTACCCTTAGATACTTGAAAGAAGCGGCCAAATTTTCACAAGTGCTCAGCACTCAAAAGTGCCTATTGTTCTCAATGGGGGATGCTGAGCAATAAACGCTTGTTAAAATCTGCCCATTCCATTTAAGTGCCGAAATGGCAGAGGAGCTCTTTTGAAAATCTAGCCAGTCAGAGCTATACAACAGTATCTGTTCTGAACTTTTATTGGTTCCCTACAGAAAAACAGGTCTTTCCCTTACAGTTTAGATTATGGCAAAACAAATAAAGAAGAACAAATATTAAACTGTCTGCACAAGAGAGAGAATACAGAGTGTCTCTCAAATTGTAACATCCTCCAGCTTGAATTTCCTCACAGCTTTGTTCCTCAGAAGACAAACACCTTTACTTATCTCTCTGTTTACACTTTGCAGTCCTTTCATTTAGGCCGGTTTGGGGATTTGAGGAAAGGATTCAGTCTTCAAAGAAGTCTCAGATGTACAATTTTGAAAATGCAAAAAAGAACTCTTGTTCAGAAAACAGCACATACCAAAATAATGGTGAGTCTACTGCTATGGCTCATGTGAACCACCTTGAAACTGAGAACTGAAAAAAGTATAGCTGGAAATTCGACATGGCCAGTCTAACATTGCCACAGCTAGGGCGGAGCTGCAGACAGTCCCAGTTTGGCAGCTTTTCACAAATGGGCCTGACATCCAAGGGCATGAGAGCGAGAGAGACCAACTGAGTCTGTTCCTGAGGGCATTGTTCAGTCAGCAGCAGCTATGGCAGGGTCCTAAGAAGTTGGTGGGAATTGCAGTGGAAGGTAGCAGCTTTATTAATACTCAGAATTCCTGACTGTACCAGGGCAACTATTGTACTAAATAAATGGGGACTTTGGGGAGAAGGGAGGATGGAGACAGAATTAATTTGGGGGAAGTATTTTCTCATTAATAGGGAACACAGAAGGAGAAAATGGGGGTAAATGAAGGAACAAAGGATAATAGGCCTGCTGCTTCTCCCCAAATATGCTGTATGCGTGTGGGAACTGCAGGCATCTGGGTCTCCCAAAAGAAGGCAACTGCAGGTAAGTGGGAGTCATTTATTGGGGGTGAGGCTATTAGGAAAGGAATGGTTGTCCCCCTTCAATTAGTTCTAATTTTTAGCTGAGTCCTCAACATTTTGTAACCCTGAGAGTTGAGATAGCTTTTTATAATCATCTAAAATTCCCTACGCAAATACCTCCCTCTTCCTGGGCAGCCCTCAGAACCCCAGCTTCTGGGACAATTCTGTAAAATTTTTGTAAAATTTTAGCACTTATGCTCTAACAAAGGCTATATGTGCAGTGATAGATGCAAATAGTGTCTGGATGGAAAGAACAGAACCTAAGATCAGGAACCATTGTATTGAATAGCACTTGGAAAAATGAAGAAGTGCTATCTCTTTAAGTTTTACTTAGCAACTGCAGAGAGTTTCTGAGTTGACCCTGTAATTATAACAGTGTAAATTCAGATGTGAGAGGTCATTGTTTAGCACTAACACTTTACACAGATTTGTACTATGAACCTTGTTTTCCTGCTGGGAAAATTAATTATGTGATTGTCTCTGCTTGAAATTAACACAGTCCTAACCTTTTCACATGAAGAGATCAAACGCTCCCATATGACTTGCAAATTACTCCTCGAAATGAGGGTCTCCCCCCTTCACCATAGAAATAATTAGTTCACTTTGGTATGATATATTAGTACTGTCATTATTCAATTCAAACATTCTGGAAGATTTTCTTTTGTTCTTTTTTTTGTATTAAAGTTTTTACTAAGTTTAATTAGAAAGTGTACCTAGGATAAAAAAGATTTCTCAATACAATCTCCCATGCTTATTTTGTATGTAAATAATAATGCATACAAATTATAGCAAGGTTGTCATAACTTTAATCTTTGTATTTTATATATGTAGTTAACACATACATGCACAGGAATACACTCACTGGGTGGGTGGGTGAATGTGTGTGTGTGTGTATAGATAGCCAATCTACATTATAGTTTTCAGTGGTAGCCGTGTTAGTCTGTATCAGCAAAAAAAAATGAGGAGTCCTTGTTGCACCTTAGAGACTAACAAATTTATTTGGGCATAAGCTTTCGTGGGCTAGAACTCACTTCATCAGATGTACGAAGTGGGTTCTAGCCCATGAAAGCTTATGCCCAAATACATTTGTTAGTCTCTAAGGTGCCACAAGGACTCCTCTTTTTTTTCTACATTATAGTGTTTCTTGCCACTTTTCAATGACTGGCAATTGATTTCCATGTTCCTTCTGAGTTAGAATTAGGGCTGGTTGAACATTTACCATTAAAACTGTTTTTCAATGGAAAATTGGGTTTGCAACTAAACATCTGCTCTCTGTGGAAATGTTTAATTTTTCATCAATAAACCAAACACCCCAAAACCTTTTTTTTTCCCAGAAGAAAACAGAAATATGTTGGTCAAGAAGTCACCATGGTGCATCTTGGGAGTCGTAGTTCATTTGTCTCACATCCCCATTCTGCTCCATGTGCCAGACTCCCCAGTTGTGTGCCATCACCCATGATACATCGCCTCCCCCCACCAAGAGTGATACAAGAGTGGTTGAAAGAGCCCCGATTCAAAAGAAATTAGAAGGGTATTTCTAGAAGAAAGTAGCCTGAACAGGATAGTGCTGATGGGCGTTGAAGGGAATTGACACTTACGGTTGCCAATGGACTAGGCTGGGACTTCCAGCAAGGGTGGGAGGAAATTCCCCTTCTGTGGCCCCTGCATCAACATACAAATAGACTGTTCAGCCCAGGAGGGATAAGAAGAGGAATCATGGACCAGCAGGAATGAAAATATTGTGTGCCCCTGGGAGGGAACACTCTGATCAAACAGGGGAAGACATAGTATGAGGCTGCTGGATATCTGTTTTGTTTTGTTAGACTTTTTGTCTACCCCCTGAAAGGGCTGAAAGGCCAAATTGTTTAAAAACCAAGAGACAACCAGCTTGGGGAAATTGAGGAAGCAGTGAAGTCTGATGCCAGATCAGACAAAACTTTGTTAAAGAGCCACTGAATAAAAAAATAACTTTAAATGTGGTCTAAATTTGCCCTCTCTCTTTGTTTTTATCAGATTTCAACCTTGGTACTGCATGAGAGGGTTAAAATTTACAAAAATATATTAATTTGTTCTATGTCGTGGTCCTGTTAGGTATGAAACCTCCAATAAGAGAAAGGATCATTGGACAACAGTTTTATCCATTGTATTTTGCAGAATTTTCAATAAATATGTTTATTGGGTAGATAATAAAATTAACTTTGTTTCAGTGGACCTCAGCTTACTCCCTCCCACAATCATACACGTGAAAGGAAAAAACATCTGTTTAGATCCCATGGACATTCTCCCTAAATTATTTTGCTTGGGCCTGGCTTGCAATGAGCAGTAGTTCCACCTTTAGAATCCTGTGGATCCCAGAATTCTACAGGAGGCCACGGCTATCTGTGGAGATGTCCCAGGAATAACCAAGATCAGATACCAAATCAATGACTGCATAACCCAACTCTGGCTAGCTGACATCATGCATCTGTTGAAGCCATTTAAGACAGCTTGACTGCCCCTTTGCACTGTAGGAGCTGCATTACAGTAGAAGAATAAAAAATATTATTAATCTACAAAATAATGAATACATTTCCGAGACCTGAAGAAGAGCTCTGTGTAATCTCGAAAGCTTGTCTCTCTCACCCACCTTGTCTCTCTAAAAATGAGGCAGATCCTCAGCAGATGTAAATTGTCATACCTTCATTGAAGTCAATGGAATTATGATAATGTACATCAGCTGAAGAAAGCAGTAGCATAGCTAGTGGGATGCAGGGGAAGCAGCCGCTTCCCCTCAGGACATTTTTCAAAAGCGGTGCCTTAGGGGTTACCTTATATGGCGCCAGCAGGTGGGGCCTGCTCCTCTCTGAAGGGCAGCACGGCCGGAGGAGCCAGGGGGGCGGCGGCGGGCGCATCCAGAGGAGCACGCCAGGCAGCCAGGTAGAGAGCGGGGATGGGCTGCGCTGCTGGGCCCGTTTGGGTCCGGAGCGCTCAGGCCAGGGGGAGCATGCGCGGTGGTGGAGGGCCGGGGGGAGCATGTGCGGCAGCGGCGCTGGGCTGGGCGCGTGCCGCCCAGCAATAGGGGGGCTGGCGGCTGGGGGGAGAAGCGGGGACGGGCTGCGCTGCTGGGCCCATTTGGGTCCGGAGCGCTCGGGCCGGGCCGGGGGGAGCATGTGCGGCGGCGGGGGGCCGGAGGGGGGAGCATGTGCGGCAGCGGGGCTGGGCTGGGCGCGTGCCGCCCGGCAATAGGGGGGCCGGCAGCCGGGGGGAGAAGCGGGGACGGGCTATGCTGCTGGGCCCGTTTGAGGGGCGGGGGAAGGGCTGGCCAGGGACAATGGCAGGAGGGATGAGATGGGGGGGGGGCGTGGGAGAGGAGCTGGGTGGGTGCGGAGCAGCAGGAGGAGGAGCCAAGGGGGGGCATGGCCAGAGGAGGAGCCAAGGAGGGACGCCTTTTTTATGTTTGCTCCCCCTGCTCTTAAAACCTGGCTACGCCACTGGAAGAAAGGGGTGCTAGAATTAAGGGTGCTGGCTTGAAGTAATTTCCATATACAGAATTTACAGTTTTGTTCAATGGCTTTCAGCACCCCCACTATACAAATTGTTTCAACACCACTGGCTGAGGATCTGCTTCAATGAACTTAGATTAGAAACCATCCCCTTATACCAGCTCGAAATTCAGCATGTTTCTATCACTGCATTTCCTTCGCTCAAGAAAAGGAACAAGTTTAACTTGGGGAAAACTCACAGTACCTCCTTTTCCAGTATCATCTTTGTTACAGGTAGGATCATCCAGTGGGAGTGGTAAGCAGAAAGGTCCAGTGAACCATAGCCCCCAGAAACTCCATGTTGTAAACCCAAAATGGGCTACACACACACACACTTTAGTAAGCTAAAGTGTCAAGAAAATTAATACATACAAATATTTTGGTTTAAAGATTGGCTTACAGAGAATCATGCCATTTTGTTTGTTCTAACCTAAACTTACCTTCTATTTTTGCCTTTCAAATACTTAAAGCACTAAGCTGGTGTTTAGCAATATGATTTCCATTCACTTTAAGGGAATAGGATGCTAAAACCTCACACATGACTTTGAAGATATAAAGGGGAAAATTTGAGTTTGCTTCACAAAAACAAATTAGAGATAGCATTAGACATATCAGGAACACAGATCTTTGCCAGTGGCAATGATACAATTTTCTCCTTATTGGAAAAATGTGAATTCCCTATTAAAAACAAATGGGAGTGGAGTAACATTTCAGTATTTCTGCATGGTGCCAATCCTGGCACCTGTTAGACAATGTCAAAACAACATAAAAGATTCTGTATCGTGCAACAAACAAGGGGTTAGAAATCTGTACACAGAGATTGGGGATGGATGTGTTGTCTTATTTATACATTAAAAACATATCTACCGAACACAATACAATATGTACAATATAACTCTGTGTAGATAGAGGGACTGAGCCCCATCTTCTTCCTTTAAAAATCCTTCATGCACATATCAAAGTGGAAAGTTACAAAAACATTTTTTTCTCCAGCAGATAATTTTGCACAAACTCCTAAAGATCAAAGTCAAGTCAAGAGATAAATGACATCTGAGCTGACAAGGCATCTTAGCCACTTGAGAGCCCCACAGGCAGCCCTAGAGCCAACAACATGATTGCCTGTGGAACTGCCAAAGGATCCAGATGGCAGCACTGAAAGAAAACTGTGTGATGACAAACATTCAGACAAAGAGTCACCTGTGGCCTGTGTTTTTGTCTGAGTGCTGCTGACATCAGTGCCAGAGGAAGAAAGATGAGAACTAAAGGGAAGGTATATTTTTCCATTATCATTCCAAGGTCCAAACCTGAAATCATTACACATGCAAGATCCCCACTGAAGTCACTGAGTTTCATCTGCATCTTCATTGCAGAATTGGGTGCCAGTATTGTATTGTATTCTTTTAGTTGTCTTTAGCTGACCAACATGTACAACTTAACAAAACCAGTGAAAGGCCCTGAAATGTCTAATGAGCACTCAGGAGTCAGGTACGTCAGAAGGCACTTCAACGGCCTAACCACCTGGCTCAGTCTGAATCAGCCCTCGCTCCTGGACCCTTCTAGGTCACACCAGGCATACCCAATGCTTAAAACAGGTATTATTTAATCGTTATATTACAATAGTTCCTGAAGGCCCTGGTCAGGATTGGAATGTTTTTGTGCTAGGTGCAGTACAAAACCAAAGGAAGAGATGATCCCTGCCCCACAGTTACTTCTGTAGTCTAGCCCAGCATAGTTGTTCCCTCCTCCTTTACATAATCACTTGATTCAATGCTCCATTTTGAGCCCACGCTAGTTAAAGTACTATCAGTATAACATCTTGTAAACGAAATGTAAATGAAATACAAGGGAAAACGCACTTGTATTTAAAGTGATGGATCTGGCAGAATACTAAGAATGGTTATTGCAACGCCCTCAGGCATGCTCTTTTTTCTGTGACTAGGACAAGGCACAATCAGACCTATTGCACAACTGAGATAGTTCTATAAATATTATGCAACATTCACTTGAAAAAGACAATTACACTATAGCACAGCACTTAGTAAAATGTGGCTTATGAGAAACCTGAACCTGTAATAAACCTGGTGTTTCACTTGCATCAATTTTGGGTTCTGAAATTGGTTTCCATACAAATAGCTCACCTAGCAATCAACATTATGCCTGCAGTAATTCAGAGATGAGATAGTGATTTAAAACCACATTCCCCATAATAACCGATATATTGAAGCCCCATATATTTGCAAATATTGTTGAAATGCTGTACAGGACTTCACTATACTTAATTCCCAACAGCATGTATAGGTAGGTAAATAACATTGTGATGGGGCAGAGAGGTCCCCACCAACAAAGAAGGGGTTAAGGAGAGCCAGTGGGCCTACCTAGGCCCGCACTTCTATACCTGCAGCCAATGCCAAGCCTTGAGAGGGAATACAAGGAGAGGAGCCTGGCTCTGTTCAGGGATGACTGGCCAGGAAGGAGGGTGGAGCTTTGCCTCTCTGCCTGAAGGGACCCTCACCTGCAGTGTTGTGGATAGAGCAGCCCTTAGACCCCAGAGAGTGAGCAATGCATGAATCAGAGACTGTTAGGTATCCAAGCAAAACCTGAAGGAAAGGGCAGGAATGCCCCCTTGAAGACTGAGGGATGTCCCAATATTGATTTATGTTTTTACTTTTTGTTATAGAACATTTTGGGGCTGAGTCCCTCAATCCCACTCAGAAGAGGACAAGACTGAAGGGACAATTAGCCGGTGGGTCACAGCATGCCTCAGTAAACACTGGAGATAGAGACTCGTACCCTCCCCTGCCCCAGGGGGGAATCATAGCTGTGTCAGGGTGCCTGGAAGGTCCAAAAGGAGATGCTGCTCCAGCCATGCCACTACAAACTCTGGGTTGAAAAGCGAGAACTGTTAAACAATGTATAGCAGCAATATACAACTGTGTAGGAGTCACAGATTTCAAGTCAGAAGGGAGCACCGTGATCACCTAGTCTGGCCTCCTGTATAACACAGGCAATAGAATTTCTCCAAAATAATTCCCAGAGCATGTCTATTTTTAACAAATCCAGTCTTGATTTAAAAATTGTCAGTGATGGAGAATCCACCATAACTCTTGGTAAATTGTTCCAATGGTTACTTACTCTTATTGTTTAAAAATGTACACCTTATTTCTAGTCTGAATTTGTCTAGCTTCAACTTCCAGTCATTGGATCATCTTATACCTTTCTCTGCTAAATTAAAGAGCCCATTGTTAAATATTTGTTCTTCATGTAGACACTTATGGACTATAATCAAGTAACCCCTTAACCTTCTCTTTGTTAAGATAAATAGACTGGGCTCCTTGAATCTATCACTATAAAGCCTGTTTTCCAATCCTTTAATCATTCTCACAGCTCTTCTCTGAACCCTCTCCAATGTATCAACAAACTTCATGAATTGTGGGCACCAGAACTGGGCACAGTATTCCAGCAGTGGTCACACAGGTGCCAAATACAGAGATAAAATAACCTCTCTACATCTCTGTGAGATTCCTCTGTTTATGCATCCAGGATTACATTAGCTGTTTTGGCCACAGTATCACACTGGGAGCTCATGTTCAGCTGATTATCTACCAACCTTTTTCAGAGTCACTGCTTCCAGGATAGAGTCCCCCATTGTGTGAGTGTGGCCCACATTCTTTTTTCTTAGATGTATACATTTGTATTTAGCCATATTAAAATGCATATTGTTTGCTTGCACCCAGTTTACCAAATTATCCAAATTGCTCTGAATCAGTGAGCTGTCCTTTTCATTATTTACACTTTCCCAATTTTTGTGTCATTTGCAAACTTCATCAGTGATATTTTATGGTTTCTTCCAGGTCATTGATATAAATGTCAAATAGCATAGGCCCAAGAACTGATCCCTGTGGGACCCCACTGGAAAAAGACCCACTCGATGATTTCCCCCTTTGCAGTTACATTTTGAGACCTATCAGTTGGTAAGCTTTTAATCCATTTAATGTGTGCCAGGTTAATTTTATATTATTTAAGCTTTTTAATCAAAATGTCATGTGACCAAGTCAAATGACTTACAGAAATCTAAGTATTTATGTCAATACTATTAATTTTATCAACCAACCAGGATCTGAAGTTAGCTTTCCAAATTCAGTTGAAACTGCAGTGGGCAGGCAGAATTTAATTGTCCATGTTGCTAAAGTAATCCACTGTTAAGAGCTGCAAAGAGGAAGCCATTTTCAGCAAGTAGTACTGATTCCATATTATCAACACCTGATCTATAAACTAATTATGATGGTGCAGGTAGTAACACCTAGGTTAAGGTTAGTTAAGGTTAGTCTTAACTAACCTTAAGTAGTTAAGGTTGCCTGACATCTTCCATTATAAAAACCTGGCTTTCAGTTGTTTATAACTTTGCAAAACTTTTACCATTTCAGCTGAAATTTCCCATGCTGGGTGTCTGACTTAGGTTGAATGTTTTTAGAAATTTTTAACAAAAATGATTCAGCCATTCCCCAGAATGAGGTTGAGAAAATGCATTGGTTTGTCCTTATTAAAAAAAAACCCTTAAAACTGTGTGGTTTAAAAGTTCTTGTGCCTGTGTGATTGGAGCAGGGACTAGAAATTTGGCTTGGGGAGGGAGGGCCTCTCTGGCATCAGGGATGTGTCTTTTGCTATTTTTGTGAGGGTAAAAAAACACATCCAAATTTGATTAAGTTATAAACCTATGAAAAAACTCAGGTTAGCAGCTAAATTTTCTGAAGATTCCATCTGTACTGAGCATGCTCCAGCTTGGCTCTGCAGGGCATGTGAGCAGGACTTTCTCTGGAATGGCTGCTCTCAGCAGCACTGGGTGGCTGTGGTGCCACCCACAGGAACTGTGCACAGGGGGACTGACTCTCCTGTGCTCTCAATGCTCCCCTGGCTGGTGCCTAGGTAGGGTGCAGGAGGAGATGGCTTGAAGGGAGACTGGTGAGAGGAGGCTTGGAGGGGGTGAGTGGAAGACTGGGCCAAAGAAACAAGGACGGTGAGTGCTGGGAAAACTAGGGTGACCAGACAGCAAGTGTGAAAAATTGGGAGGGGGATGGGGGCTAATAGGAGCCTGTATAAGAAAAAGACCCCAAAATTGGGACTGTCCCTATAAAATCGGGACATCTGGTCACCCTAGGGAAAACTGGAATTGAGACATGGTGCCACGGATGGAGGACTAGGACTGCTGCACCTCCCTCTACCCCCCCCGCCCCCGCTAGTTCCAGCACTTATGGTTAGGGAGACCCCTCAGGAGTACTAATAACAGGTCATACTGAATAATAATAAGGGGAGACTACAACGGGTCATACTGAAAGGTGAACTGTCAGGCTGGAGGGAGGTTACTAGTGGAGTTCCTCAGGGATCGGTTTTGGGACCAATCTTATTTAATCTTTTTATTACTGACCTTGGCACAAGGTGGGAATGTGCTAATAACATTTGTGGATGACACAAAGCTGGGAGGTATTGCCAATACAGAGAAGGACCGGGATATCATACAGGAAGATCTGGATGACCTTGTAAACTGGAGTAATAGTAATAGGATGAAATTTAATAGTGAAAAGTGCAAGGTCATGCATTTAGGGATTAATAACAAGAATTTTGGTTACAAGCTGAGGACACATCAGTTGGAAGTAACAGAGGAGGAGAAGGACCTCGGAGTATTGGTTGATCATAGGATGACTATGAGCCGCCAATGTGATATGGCCGTGAAAAAACCTAATGAGGTCTTGGGATGCATCAGGCGAGGTATTTCCAGTAGAGATAAGGAGGTGTTCGTACCGTTATACAAGGCACTGGTGGGACCTCATCTGGAATACTGTGTTCAGTTCTGATCTCCCATGTTTAAGAAGGATGAATTCAAACTGGAACAGATACAGAGAAGGGCTACTAGGATGATCCGAGGAATGGAAAATCTGTCTTATGAAAGGAGACTCAAAGAGCTCAGCTTGTTTAGCCTAACCAAAAGATGGCTGAGGGGAGATATGATTGCTCTCTATAAATATATCAGAGTGATAAATACCAGGGAGGGAGAGGAATTATTTAAGCTCAATACCAATGTGGGCACAAGAACAAATGGATATAAACTGGCCATCAGGGAGTTTAGACTTGAAATTAGACGAAGGTTTCTAATCATCAGAGGAGTGAAGTTCTGGAACAGCCTTCCCAGGGGAGCAGTGGGGAAAAGACATATCTGGCTTCAAGACTAAGCTTGATAAGTTTATGAAGGGGATGGTATGATTGGATAGCCTAATTTTGGCAATTAATTGATCTTTGACTATTAGCGGTAAATATGCCCAATGGCCTGTGATGGGATGTTAGATGGGTTGGGATCTAAGTTACTACAGAGAATTCTTTCCTGGGTGTCTGGCTGGTGAATCTTGATCACATGCTCAGGGTTTAGCTGATCACCATATTTAGGGGTGGGAAGGAATTTTCCTCCAGGGCAGATTGGCAGAGGCCCCGGGGCTTTTTCGCTTTCCTCTGCAGCGTGGGGCATGGGTGCACCTTGAAGTCTTTAAACCATGATTTGAGGACTTCAGTGGCTCAGACATTACATAGGTTAGGGGTTTGTTGCGGGAGTGGGTGGGTGAGATTCTGTGGCCTGCGTTGTGCAGGAGGTCCGACTAGATGATCATAATGGTCCCTTCTGACCTTAAAGTCTATGACTCTAATAAGCTTTCACCATTGAACTGCCAAGCCTGAGACAGCATATTGTCTGAATCCTGTTTGCTAGTGGAATTCTTTGGGTTTGATTGTGACATTAAGCTACAGACTGAGGCAAGGAACAGTAGGGAGGTAAGCTGAGGGAGCAGGCAGTTGCACCAACTTTGAAGAGAATGCAACACATACTCTAACTCCCTGCCCTATCCTGCTGATGAATAGGGGAGGGGGCAGAGCAATAGTTTGAAAGTTCATTGCCACTAGATTACTGTTGACATTGTGGTCAAGGTAGCACCAGAATCATGATCACGCACAGGAATGGAGAGATACGTAGCAGAGCAGAAGGCTCCTTGCATCATCCCTTTCTTCTCCCCTCCCCCCACTGACAAACAGTGGGATCTTGCACATCTGAACAATTTTAGTATCACACAAAGACTATAAACATATCCGTTGTCTTAGGCCTCAGGCAGATGATGAAATAGCCCTGACACAAAAGGCCCTTTACTCCACCCTGGCAGCATAGAGGGCTTTAAAGTGCGCATAACTGTCATTAACAAGGTCAGAGTGGTGTTATGGGACCTTAGTGGAAATTACAGTAGGGTGCAAATGCTTTGCAGAAGTGATATGAGTTCAGAAGGAAGGAAAGTTATCTATGGTGTCCTGTTTTTCACACACCAGAACATTCTGAAACTTCCCAGGTAATTTATGCTACAAGGTGTTGGTCAGAACAACTTTTGGTGACTAAGTTCAGACATACTCCTAGCCACAATAAAGGTGTTGTATCTGCAATCACAGCAAAAGCTGTTAGTGGAACACTGTGTAGCCCATATAATCCTTACACCCCAGATGTGAGGCTTTATTGGATGTGAACATCTTATCACAGCCCTGGCAGACATCTTGTTAACACCTTGAGATTACTGAAGAGTAACTACCACTTCCTATTATGGTGACAAGTTTTATCAAGCTAGTATAATGCAACGTGATTTTCCATTCCAAGCCACACTGGCCTACAATGAACTAAATCCAATATTTAAACAATGGCATCTGTAAGTGTTAACTCCCGTGTCACCATAAAAATAGGACAATATTTTCCTGCACTACCCAGGAAAATAAAGTTCACATGGCATGTGGAATACTTATGTTCTATTCTGTGGCATATGAAATTAATGTAGCTAACATTCTTGATTCATTTATGCTTTATAAATACTATGTTTTATACTGAAACAAATTCACGTTTCTGAGTATCAAAACTCCAGTTTAGCATGTTATAAAATCCAGGTAATCGATAGCATAAACCTCCCCTGTAATTTAAAAAACAAATTACTCTTCTCCATCAAGGTGCACTTGAACTATAAAAAGGAACACATGCATTGAGTCTTTGCCACAATGGGGCAGGGACATCACAAGACAGTAAGGTTAAGTTGGGATGCAGACTGTCAGTTCCCATGGCATATCTTGACACAAATGGGATGCACTCGTCACTTGTTACCAGAGATTGAAAATGATCTTGTTCTTTTCCAACAGATGAGAACAAAACAGCCCTATGGAAGACATGGAATCTTTCAGTTTCTAATCTGAGCCTTGAAAATACTTCTCTATCATATAATTACTGTGTATCAGACTCTGCAAGCATAACTAAGTCATATAGTGTATGTGAAAAAATAAAATAATCAAATTCTACATAGAAAGTTATCATTGTAAACTCAGTAATATCAAAAATAGAAACATTCCCAAACATGAAAAGCTGCAGCTTTATTAAATAATACAGTATAATCTCTTATATAAAACATTATCTGCAAAAAAAAACCCCTATGATAAAAGAACATTACGGTTGCAAAGTCAAGCATTCAAAAGTTAGGAAATTCCAGAATTAAGGTTGCCCTTGTAGTGCTAATCTGGCCCACTTTTGTGTATGCATTATGAAATCTTGCTCAACATCAGATAGAAAGTCTATGGCAGAGACAGAGATAGGATCCATTTCAGGGCCTTAAACACAACATCCTCTCTCTTCTTGCAAGTCTCGGCCCCACTGTCAGCTGACTGGGAGGAGGGTGGTCTAGCTCAATGGTTGGAGTGGGCATCAGGAACCAAGGACTGGGGTCAAAACCAGAGTCAGTAGTTAGAAACTGGAGCCAAGGGTAAAACCAGAGAGTAGGACAGGATACTGGAGCTGAGGGTCAAGCCGGAGCCAGAAGCCAAAAGCCACGGACCAAGCCAGAGGTCAGGAACTAGAGCAAGGAGGATAGCAGGCAAGGAGGGATTCAAGGCAGGGGTAGCACAGAGATAAGGCTAGATGCAGAGCAAAAGCACAGGCACAGCGTAACACAGGAGCAAGCACACTGATGGGCATGAGCACGGAGCAACCACGGAACTGCTGCTGGCTTGAGAGCTGGCCTGCTGGCCCCTGCAGCCAATCAGGTTGTGTGGCTAATCAGGCAGCTTGCTGCAGGCCTGCTGTACTGATGAGGCTGCTTGGAGACTAGCTCCGCTGCAGCTCCTGATTTATGATATCCATTCATTGTCCATATTTTGCACTGAACGGAGTAAGACTTGGCAGAACAAATAGCATGTGCTCATGTAATTAAAAACTTTATTAGAATAAATAATCAGAACTGGGTTTAATTTAGGCTGGAAAGGCTACCTTAATTCTGGAGTTCCTTAACTTTTGAATTTTTGACTTTGCAAACGAATTTCTCAGATGTTTTGTAAAACAAACAAACACAAATAATCAAAATCCCACTATGTGGACTCATATATCCCCCACATGGATGATCAGCAGGTGTGAAATCCCAGACTTTTAAATCCATAGCACCTCTGCCACGTGAGATAAAGGAGTAACTGGTAGCAGAATTATGCTGGTTTCCTCTATAGACAAGTACTACTGAGCATGTTCAAATGGCAATTTTCAGAGGCTTATAATTCAGCCAGATCTCAGTGCACTTTCATGGAGACAGCAATAGGCACCCATCTGACTCCAGGAGCACTCCCCCTTCCACATTTCAAGTTCTTATGTCAAAGCATGAAGACATCAGAGTTCTCGAAGAAACAGCTGGAGGAAATTAACATTTGAAAACCACCTAGTTTTCATTAGCCTCGTTCTTGGAAGTGGTTAAACCATTTGCACAGAAACTTTATAACTTTTCAGTCTAAGGCTTAGACTAAATTTGGAAATTTTCTGCTCAATCAATCAAAATTTGGCAAAATTATTATTCCCTTTGCCACTCTGCAACGTTCTCAATGTTGAATAAGTATTTGAAAGTGACAGAGTAGCCAAAGGAAAAGTGGGGAGGGGAAAGCCTAGGCATCATTCATTTTATTGCACTCAGAGGCTAAAAGGGGGGCGGGGGAATAAAAAATGTCAAGATGGGGGTCGAGAAAATTCAAAATTTTTCAAAACAGTATTTAATAAAAACATCAAAAGCAAGGGACATTGTTATATTTTGAAGCCATGAGAAATGGGAACAACTTCAATATTTTTCTTAAAATTGTTTTTCCAATTTTTGACCAGTTCTAGTGGTCATAAAAACCCATCCTTGAACAGCTTAAATGATTAAACTAACTTGAGATACCCCTTCCAGTCTCTCACTGGACTTACTCAATTCCATCCTTTCATTAATATTAAACATTGGGACTCTTCTCCGTTGACTTCCAGCAATTATGTCTTATTGTTCCTCTACTTCATAGTCATGTGTTCTGAGCAACTCTTTCAGCTCCAGGCCTTTATGTTTATCACCTCATTTTAATTTTTAAGGGTCCTCAAAGGTGTCAATCTAACAGCATTAAAAATGAGGTGCTCTTTTGATCCACATAACATGTACTATGCAAGCTTCCTCACCAACCTGCCTCTGTTCTAAACTGGAAGAACCACTTTTTGGGAGAGAGGATATAGGCAGTCTCCAGATACATTCACTACTTGACTTCTTTGCCAAGATTGCTGGCAAAGGTGCTACCAATTAGTGCTAACTGTAGCAGTGATGATTTTTGTGATGTGGGCACATCAAGTACTGTACTCACTGGCTCATTTCACACAGATCATGAACGCCTGTCAGATGGTAACAACTTTCTGTCACTAGCACTGATTAGGGTCAAATTTGAACTAGTACCATAGAAATAAAGTGGTTTGTATCTCAGTCCCTGGAGCCATCCAGTCCTCTGCTAAGCCCCTTTAAATTGAAGTACTCCTCTCTCTTCCCAGCATCATCATCTTTTCTCCTCAAAACCTCTTCCTCAATGTTTCAATTATCTTTCTCACTTCCTTATAAGACCATTTCTCAACTCCAGAACTCATTTCAGCTCACTAATCATTACCCCTCAATGGTGTTCAACATCACCATTCAAATAGGCCACTCAAAAGATCTCCCAACATGACCACAGCTCAAAAACACACTCGCAGGAGGTCCTGACATATCCTGGCATTGATGCGTGGTCACCATTTTCTCTCCCACTTCTTCTCATGCCACTAATCTTCCTACAGTACTTGTTTCCATTTGATTACTGACTAACTCACGTTGTTTTCTAGAACCTCAGATTTTCATATTTGTCAGACAATTTCCTAACCCATGATTTTAAAAGAAGTTAAAAATCTAACCCAAGCATGCATTCTGACTTGTCTAAGTGCAGCATATTACTCCATATGATGAAGAAAATGGAACATGTCCAATACTTGGCAACTATAAGGCACCCATATTCCAATTTATAATTAATTACAGCTGAGTTTAAGGGTTCTTGAAAGTATATCTTACCGCTTAAGAACTTAATCATGAAATATTAATCATATGCCTCTATCAGTTACTTGCAAGGTAATTTTATGCATTGCACCAGGTTTTCTAAATGATTTGGGGACAGCTGTGAAGCAGCTTAAATGATCATTATACTGCTGGAGCAATTAAAAATGTATTAGGGTCTTACATGCAGTATTGCTGTAGCCATATTGGTCCCAGGATATTAGCGAGATAAGGTGAGTGAGGTAATATCTTTTATTGGATCAACTTCTGTTGATGAGAGTGTCAAGGCTGTATCCCCACTTTGAACTTTAGGATACAAGAGTGGGGGCCTGCATGAGGACTCCTAAGCTTATCTACCAGCTTAGCTCTGGTCCGCTGCCACCATCTCAAGAACTCCCTCCCTGGGAAGCCTTGAGAAACCTTTCACCAATTCCCTGGTGAACACAGATCCAAACCCCCTTGGATCTTAAAACAAGGAGAAATTAACCATCCCCCCTCCTTCCTCCCACCCTCCTTTCTCCAACTCCGGGTGAATACAGATCCAAACCCCCTTGGATCTTAAAACAAGGAGAAATCAATCTGGTTCTTAAAAAAGAAGGCTTTTAATTAAAGAAAAAGGTAAAAATCATCTCTGTAAAATCAGTATGGAAAATAACTTTACAGGGTAATCAAACTTAAAGAGCTCAGAGGACCCCCCTCTGTCTTAGGTTCAAAGTACAGCAAACAAAGATAAACCCTCTGGTAAAAGGTACATTACAAGTTGAGAAAACAAAGTAAATCTAAGACGCCTTGCCTGGCTTTTTACTTACAAGTTTGAAATAGGAGAGACTTGTTTAGAAAGATGGGGAGAACCTGGATTGATGTCTGGTCCCTCTCAGTCCCAAGAGCGAACCACCCCTTAAAACAAAGAGCACACACAAAAGCCTTTCCCCCCCCAAGATTTGAAAGTATCTTGTCCCCTTATTGGTCCTTAGGGTCAGGTGTCAGCCAGGTTACCCGAGCTTCTTAACCCTTTACAGGTAAAAGGATTTGGAGTCTCTGTACACAGGAGAGCTGTTTCCCTTCCCTTTATAGTTATGACAGAGAGAGACAAGCTTTTGAGCTACACAGAGCTCTTCTGCAGCTCAGACAAGAAGCGCTTGTCTCTCTCATCACCAGTATTTAGAGTCTTACAGACAGACAAAGGCCTTGACTACTCATACAAGTTTTACTGCTTTAACTCTACTGGTATGGTCAAAGCACTACCCCTGTCCCCCCCACCCTCCTCAGTAAGCATGTCGTTATATCAGTATAAATTTCCTTTATGAGTAAAATTTATTCCCATATGGGTTTAAGACAGACCAGTATACAACACCTTTATATCTTTTATAACTGTATCCATACTAGCACTTGTACCAGTATTATTATATTGGTTAAACAACCCCCCCCCCCAATCACATCCCTAACCTGTAAAAACACTGTGTGCAGACCAAGCCTTAATATAGGGGGTGCCCACTGACCTGTAAGTTGGGGGGAAACTTTTCTGTTTACCCTACTGTTTCCTGAAGAAGCAACAGCATGCATCTCACTGCTCTGACTGCCATTTTTGGAACTATAGCGCCATATGCATATGTAACCCACATACCTTCTGGGTGTGCTGTTCCGTCCCATCTAGTGGCAGCGAGACCACTTAGAGAGAGTTAAATGAGTCTGCGCTAGAGCCTTAGCTATGAGCCAACTGGCTTTTAGCTCATGCGGTAGAGACTCATGAACTAAGCTCCAGAAGTCCCAGGTTCAATCCTGCCCACCAGTGACCTGGGTCTGTCAGTGTTACACATACATCGTTGCTACGTTCCTTGTAGAAATAATACAGCAATACAAATTATGACTGACTGCCTGTGCAAAGTGATTTCTAAAAGTATCACTTTATATGGTCCTTTTCCAGGCAGGAAGCCATAAGAACGATAGTTCAGAAGAGTGGGAAAAAAGGGCTTTGTTGTCTGTGTGTGTGCTAGATGCAAGTTGCAGATACTGAATATGTTGCACATCTCTGAAACAAATGAACTTTTATTGAGTGCCAGCATAAGGAATGTATGGCTGTAATTAGATAACATGATGCAAAGAGTGCATTGTAGCTTTTAGTGGTATGAAGTAAAAATTTTCCAGTAAACTGTCTTACGTGAGCTCCTGGTCTAACTGTAAAATATTGATATCCCATGTGTATACTGCCCATTTAAGTTTTTCAAGTGACCTAGATAGTCATTTCCCTCTGGTTTCACATCAAAAGATCAATCATGTCTGCTTCTGGAAAGTCAGAGATGAAGCTGAAGCACTCTGGCTAGGCCTTAGGGCCTAGGAACATGCCATATTTCAAAATTCAGCGTAATGAACCCAATCATTAAAATTTTATTGCTTGAAAATAATCCATTATAAATCTGAAGCCTCATTAAACTGAACTACCAAAGTTGCCTGCAAATAGAACTAGTTACAATTCATTTGAATTGCAAAATTGTAAAAGGATATTTGCACATTTAGGAAAATTAATGGTCACAACAATAGACAAACAAATAAAACAAGGCTTAGGTTTCAAGGACTGAAAATCATGCAACAGAGTTCAATTTAAAACAAAACAAAACAAAACAAAACAAACAAACAAAAAACCCAAAGCTTGTTTTCTCTCCAGGAGGAGAAATTCAAATTTAGTTTGAAATATTAGAAAATAATGAAAAACTACTGGGTCTGGTGTACTTGTTGCATGACTTATTGATCTTACATACACATATATATTATGAAGGCACCAGTCTTGGTTTCATAATTAAGGTAGAGTTCTGTTTTGCACTTAAAGCAGGGGTAGGCAACCTCTGGCACGCGTGCCAAAGGCGGCACGCGAGCTGATTTTCAGTGGCACTCACACTGCCCGGGTCCTGGCCACCGGTCCGGGGGGGCTCTGCATTTTAATTTAATTTTAAATGAAGCTTCTTAAACATTTTAAAAACCTTATTTACTTGACATACAACAATAGTTTAGTTATATATTATAGACTTATAGAAAGAGACCTTCTAAAAACGTTAAAATGTATGACTGGCATGCAAAACCTTAAATCAGAGTGAATAAATGAAGACTCGGCACACAACTTCTGAAAGGTTGCTAACCCCTGACTTAAAGCATGGATTCAGTCCCTTAATTATGTATCAAAAATACCACATCTCTCCAAATTAGAGAACTTATTCTTTGTGTATGAAATATATAATTAAAGTGAATTGACATTTTGTGCATATGCTATATTTGAAAAAAATAGGTTGTAATTAAGGAGGCTATTAACAATTGTTGCATCCAATTGTATTGATAATCTAGGCAACAGGAAAGATCATGTCAACAGGTCAGGTGAGTCTGAAGTTGGACCAATGTGATTTCAGCGGTAACTCAACCAATCACCAGCTACCTGCAGCTAATTTGCATGTAACGATTCTGTCGATTGTTATGAGTCAGTGGCAGGGCCGGCTCTAACTTTTTTGCCGCCCCAAGCAAAAAAAAAAGAGTGCTGCCCTCCATAGAGCCCCCATAACACACCCCCCTAGCACCGCGCTGCCACCCCCCCCCCCCCCCCCCGCGGAGCACCGCGCTGCCGAACACCCCCACCGAACCCCCCCAGCTCCCCGCGGAGCACTGCGCCGCCGAACCCCCCAGCCCCCTGCGGAGCACCGCGCAGCCGAACACCTCTCCCCCCCTGCAGAGCGCCGCTGAATACCGTGCCGCCAAACCCCGCCGCCGAGCGCCGCCGAACACCCTCCCCCGTGGAGTGCCATGCCAAGCTCCTGAACCCTCCCCCCGAGCGCCACGCCGCCGCGCCCCCCCCCCCCCCGAGCACCGCTGCCGAATCTCCCCCCAGCTCCCCCTCCCGCCGAAACAAAAACAACCCACCGCACCCCCAGCGCCGCCCGACCGAACCCCCCCGCCCCCAAAAAACAAAAAACCCTGAGCGCCCCCCACCACCCCAAGATTGGCCGCCCCTTTCCAGGAGCTGCCTCAAGCATGTGCTTGGTCGGCTGGTGCCTGGAGCCGGCCCTGTTCAGTGGACTGGACACAAAGATTCCTTGGCTTGTAGGAGCTGGACTTTATAATGTACTATGAGAATTAATGTATGATTTGATTTCATCTTGTCAGCCACCCTTTTCGAATAGCAGAAAGGAATGACAGACCAGAACAATCCTTATGACTAATTATGGTCATCCTTTTGTTTTAGAATAAGTTATAAAGCTACTATGGTTTCCTATATGTATTACAAATTAGGAAGTAAGAGACAGGATTCTCTATTGTATCTATGTTAAGAAAATTAGAGGAATGTTGAGAGCCTAAAACCCCAATGTGAATTGTTTTAGTTATAAGATTTAGCAAGGCTTGATTTACAATGTATTCTTCTGAATATACAATACTGCTGTATGTATACTTTTGAAGGTTTCTGTAAGATTGTTTGTGTGAATGAGGAATGCATGCATCAGGAAAAGATAAGGTGTGAAAGCCATCACAAATGTCCAGATGGTCAAGAAGAAATGGGAGACTTGGAAAGACCAGGAGACAATCAGAAAACATCCATTGTATCCGATGTTAAACATGTTAGCAGCATTGACGACCTCAGAGGTGAGGCAGGCACCCCCGAAGGCGAAACAACAAATAGGAGATAATGATGGGAAGCCCGACAATAACCATCAAATAATAACACCACTTAAGGACTAATGATTACAGGATGACATTGCAAAATGCATGAACTCAAATGGGAATTTACAACTATAAAGCTGGGGTGTTTTGCCATGGAACTCTGGGTTCAGTCCTGCAAAGCCTCGGAGCATCGGATCGTGACCGACAGAACCCAGCTCCACACTCGTGCTCAAGCTAACTGGCCATTAGATTGACTCGAGCTACAACAGACTGGTAACTATAAACATCACTGCAGGACTGTGTGTGTGTGTGTGTGTGTGTGTGTGTGTGTGTCTAAAAAGCATATGCTAACTGTGGTATTTTCAATAAATGCTGTGGGTATTTACCTTCCTCTATAAAGATCCTGTGTGCTTTGTATAAGCATAACAGGCTCAATTGTCAGTCCTCTTTAAAGGCTCCATGGCTGCATACTGCCTTGTGTATCAGTGCTTGAGACGCTCTCCATAGCACAGCTACCATATCTCTGCTGCTTCATTGTACAGCATTGCCAGGTTAACTGAAGCAGAAGCATGCGGAAGCCCATAAACAACAGAGACATTGGACTAATGGAGTAGCCTCCTCCACCACCCCTTCACATGGTGCTGATTTCCATAACAGAGCCCTCTAAGCCAACAAGTCAATAAGAATAGGTGAGCTCAGACAACTTTCATTTCCCTGTATTGGAGGCCTCATACCCACCAAGACCACTGCATACCAAAAAAAAAAAAAAAAAAAAAAAAAAAAAAAAAAAAAAAAAAAAAAAAGTGTGTAACTCATAAACCCTTAATATGCATGTAAGGGTACTTCAAGTATCTGATAAAAACCAAGAAAAGTCAAGTTTCCCATGTGGCACTTAAAAAAACCCTCAATGGTGAATGATAATTCCAAAATTTCAAGATGCTAGCTCCATAGAAACGTGGAAATTAATTGTAACAAGTCACTCACAGACTGGCTGATACCTATTTTTAATTACATTTCCTATCCATACTTTTCATACTCCTAGGAATGTAATTAAAAATAGGTATCTAGGCACTAACATATAACAAAACATAATAAAGAAGAAGCAATCAAAGTCATGTCATTCAATATGCACAATGTACAGTCTAAAACTCATTTAACTTTTTTGCATACGCTTTAACTGTATTGAGCTCAGGCTCCTGTCAGATGTTCTGAAAGACAGACATGCAAAGTTCCTACTATTCAGTAATGGAGATTTGAGCTGAGAAACGGATGAGAAATTTCCTTCTAAGCACCAAGAAAATGGGTATAAATGAAAAGCTAAGTAAAATCTTCTATGTATTGAGTTCCAGTAAATTTGACTCTGGAATGGTTAAATCTTCCTTCTAAGCAACATTCTGGAAAAAGTCTCAGGCTTTTTTGATCGAGCATTCTACCCTCTGCATATTTCATGTTGCACTAGACACTGTGAGGACCACAGAGTACCACTGATGTTACATTAACTTCTAACATTAACAAACTTAGGCAGAAGGAGCTACTTGGGCACTCTCTGATCTTGATTAAAAACTGATTTGCTAAATTAGTAAGTAGCAGAGAAATCACATGGAATTCTTTTGTGACTATTAGGTCTGTAAAAACACACATGGGGGATGGGTTTGTCCTTAGAAATTCAAATTTAGAACTTACTAAAAATTCAAAACTCATAAGGACTGAACAACAAGAACAGATTTCAAAACCCAAGATCGGAATAGCCAAACTGGTGATGTTGACAGCTCTACCTTCCTAATCATTATGTTAGTGGAAAGTATATATGTGAGTCTCTCCAATGGTGAGAAGTTTGCTCTCCTTTAAAAATATCTTTTGGGACAGATTGCAGACTAAATTTTGGAAGGTGGATTTGGATTTACACTTTGCTACTGTCATCATCAGTTATTTCCAAAATCAAATACCATGAGAGACTTTCACAGCTGGGTGCTCCAAGTATTTTAAAAGTTTTGGAATATATCTGTTTGTTTTTAAAATTAGCCTCTGCAAGAATCACTTTTATGGAATCAAAACTTTTTACTCCAGCCATAAAAAACTCTAACCCTTGTACTCCTGCCCCTGCTATTGTTTGGAAGGCTCTTTGTGCTGAATTCATTCGCACAATGTACATCTGACGACCTCTGAGTTACAATGAAACTGTCTATTCTATTTTATGCTCTCCATCAGAGGTTCTCACACTGAGATCTACAGACCACTGGTAGTCTGTGGAGCACTTGTGAGTGGTTGACAGAGTGGGCTGGTCACTTGTGGTCAGGTTTTCAGCTGGGTTTACCAACCACTTTGGTTCTTGCGGGCTTCAATGAACGCCAAGGACTGACTGATCAAAAGGAGCACAAGGAAGCTGCAGTGCACATGCTCAGTGTCAGAGATATAGGCGCAGAGGGAACTTTTACTGCATAAACTTAGGCGCTGAGTGAGCTTAGGAGCCTACAGGATTCCAGCAGCAGTTCTGTGCATCAAAGTCAGGCCTGCCGACAGAAATTCCAGGCCCCAGGGCCAGGGACTGCCCACACCAGTCCACAGGGCCCCACAAAGCACAGGGCCCGGAGTGCTCTCGCTCGCCTAGGCGTCCTGCGGCCCGCCTGGGTAATTTAAAAAGGCCCGGAGCTCCCAGCCGCTGCTGCTACTGCAGCAGTAGCAGCGTCTGGGGGCCCCTGCCCTTTTAAATCGCCCAAGCCCCTAGGCAATTGCCCCCTTTGCCCCCTCCTGTCGGCAGGCCTGATCACAGTGGCTCCAAAAATGAGACTTAGAAGCCTAAAACAGGAATTTAGGCAGCTAACTTCTTTTGTGCATCCAGGCCCAAGTGTGTGATTTTACAACAATGGAAGAGTAGGCTTATGCCCAGAATGAAGCAGTGGTATTCTGACCTGTCTGAATTAGCAGTGAAAGAGCTGTAGAGAGCAATTGTGTGGATTTGGAGATTTGAACCCCATTTCTAGAAACATTTGGATAAAAAATGTTGAGATGGCTGAAAGAATGCCAGACCTTCATTCCACCTAACCCTACATCTTTTCCCCTCCTCTTACTATTAATGTATGCCTTCCCCTACCGTTACCCCCACCCTAAGACGTTATGTCTATGTAGTATTGTCTGCTTTTGTGCTGTCTGGTCTTGCAGCTTTGACAAGTTGTAGAATTGCGTAATTCCATAATCCTTTTGGAGATCCTGTGAAGGGTGTGGTACTTGGAAACATATACAAACTGTAAGTCATTTACTTTATTGTCCTTTTTTTTGTCTGTTTTTGAAAATCAATAACAAACTAATCTAAAAACAAAAGTGCTCATTCTCCATATAGATACCTCAATAAAGTAGTCAAATTTTCAGATAGCCTCAGCATCTAGCAGCTTCCAGCCATTGGAGAACAATGGTAGTGGCTGGTGATGATCTCTGCTGAATATCAGGCAAATGATGCTGGTTTTCCTTCCTGTTTCCAGATGCTAACTCTCCTTAAAAGACAGCTAAAAATGCATTATATGTTTCCCTAATATTTTCAATGTAAGCAATTGCAGTAGTGGCCACTGGGATATTATGCACTGATCATAAATGGGAGGGAAGGTAGTCTGTGCTACCACAAATTGGAACAGATGACATCCAATAGAATCTCTCTATTAAATTTGGTCCACTCTTTTGTAAAGTGAGAACCCCCCCAATGCACATAGCTGCTGAGTTTTCAGGGATGCAAGTGAACTGATTTCTGCCTCTGTGTGTCTCCACATTTTATAATAAATAAATACAGTGAGAATATGATGGTGAGTATACTTGGTTCTAGAGCAGGTACAAAAATGTAGATTTTGAAGGGGGCGGGAAGAAAACTTTTTAAACAGGTTGTGGATTTTTTTCATTCAGATGTTGAATTGTCAAAAAGAATTAATCACTCTGTAAACTCGTGGGAAAAAAAGGGGGAAATGTTCAACAGCTTTGAAAAAATTTAAAAACATTTTAATCAGCTCAACATGGCATTTGTATTACTTTGATCCAAGGATCTTAAGTGTTTTCACTTCTCTGTGAGAAAGGGAAATATTATCATCCCTATTTCACAAATGGAGAAACTAAGGCAAAACAAAGTTATGCAACTTGCTCCAAGTCACATAGAAAGGCAGTAACACAGCTAGAAATAGAACCCAGCTCTACTGTTTCCCAATCCTATGTATTGTCTACAAGACCATCCTTCCCCTGCTTTTCCTTCAGTGTTTTTTCTTTGCTCTTTCATTCTCCCTCTTCTCTCCTCCTTACCCATCACCTTATGGTTGCCTGCTCAGCAGCCCCAGCAGCAGGTGTCCCCCAGTGCAGGGCCGGCTTTAGGCCGATTCCCCCTAAGAGGGCCCTGCGCTCCGGATCTTCGGCGGCACTTCGGCGGCAGGTCCTTCACTCGCTCCGGGTCTTAGGCGGCGGGGCCCATCGAAACTATTCGAATTAGGCCCCACACTTCCTAAAGCCGGCCCTGCCCCAGTGCATACTCCAGGATGTGAAGGCAGCCCGACTGCCCATCTCTCGGGCCATCCTCAAGCAGGCCCTGTGGGAGGGTGTTCCCCACCTGCCCCTCACCCCTGGCCCTCCGGACCTTGCCATTGGGCGCCTGCCCCATGGAACCCCCCTCCCCCCCCCGGCTGCCCCCTCCACAACACCTAAGACATCTGTGTGACTTGCAGCTGGTCCAGCTCTGAACCGCGCCTAGGAAATAACTGTATGCACTTGTGCTTCGCACCCTTTATTTCCTCACCCTCATGTCCTGCCCTGACACTGTGTGGCGGGATACCAGCTGTGAAGGGTGAGGGACCCCGGTGGGCCAGTCTGTATTCTACCCTGGTCCCCTGGTTTTCTGGGAATATTAGTTGGCAGCTCCTTCATGGAGCCGTGAGCATGGGTATGTACCGGCGTGGTTTACCCCACTCCACAAAACTGGCCCCTTCTGAGGCATGAGGGAGACCCTGGTGCACATCTACCTCAAGTGCGCCAGATTGCAGCTCCTTTTCCGACTCCTCCAGAAAATTCTCCTCAGGTTCTGGCTGCACTTTTTCCCACACTGCCTGATATTCGGACCACATCCGTGGCCCCATGAATCCATGAGACCTCCTCGTCAACCTCCTCCTGGCACTGGCCAAGGTGGCCATTCACCATACCCGGAGGAGGAAGCTGTATGGGAAGGTGCTCTGCAACTGTGGGGCCTATTTCTGCTCCTCCCTGAAGTCACGTCTGAAGCCAGTTCCTCTGGGCCGCATCCACTGGCTCCTGGATGCCTTCGAGGAGCGGTGGGCACTGTCTGGAGTTCTCTGCTTGGTGTCCCCGTCTGGATCCCTGTTTTTGACGCTATGACCTCACTCCTTTCCTTGTTTTCTCATTTGTTGCCCCTTGTATTTATTTGAGACCTGGCTCAGGTAACTCCTCCCCTTTGGCTCAGGGAGGGGCCTTTAGATGTGGGGAACTCAAAAGGAGCCCCAGCAGCAGTAATTGGGAGAAAAAACTGAAGAGGACCTTTTGTTGTGGTTCCCCCAAGACCTCGTCCACTTAGTTCCCCAAGAGCTTAGCTCAGTTCCAGTCTCGTCACTCAGATTCCTTTATTTTACATAGAGCAAAGCTACTCTGAGTTCATCACACTCAAGCATAGGAATGGATATAGGCCATACCCACAACCAAAGTCACACAGCAAAACTTTTCCTTATATACATTGCTTATTACCAGTACTAATAACACATGCATTTTAACTATACATTGCATCCCGTGCTTCTGGATTGACTTGGTTACTCTGCAGGAACCAACCTCTGTACAGTACGCTCTGTCCACACACTGCACACACAACTTACTCTTCACCTAATCTTGCTTTCCAGGCTTACTTTGTCCATTGTTATCTTACCCATTGTAAATGGTACCAGGGTGTTCCCCTTTATCTCAGCAAGTACTGACATCCTGTCTCTAGTTTACTGATCCATTTACCTTCCCATTCATGCCCACTAAAAAATGAGGCAGGTTATTATGTCAAGTTATGTGTGCTGAGGGCTACACCTTGTTTACCACCTGCAGCCCGCCTTATGAGTGATGGATGAGTGAGTGTGACACTAAGGGCAAATGGACACTCCAGTTGAGTGACACTTGGTAGGAATGGATATATAAGTCTCTTTAAAGAGACGCTATTTAAGCTAGCGGCATTGTTGAGATTTGTGTGGTGTTAAAGTGTCAATCTGCCTGTTTTATAAAAAGTGGGCTGGAAAGCAGAGGAGCGAGATGGTGTAATGGGAATGTGTGCTGTACGACTCACTTGCATATCATCACAAATCAGCTTAGTACATTGAATTCGTTGGGTTGGTTCATTCAGTTCATAAAATTAGTACAATTTTATCATTATTAAAGCCCAAATTTTGGAACACCCCTATATATTTTGGGAAATTCAGAGGCAGTTTTAAAAATGGAGGTCAGCACCCCCTGCTTGTATCTATACAGGTTTTTATACCATATCCATCACTGTGGTATCTGAGTGCTTTCTTTTGAGCCATTAAGGTAGATTACACAATCTGGTAAACTCAGATCACCTATTTCAGTCACAATAATCGGAGTGTCATCTGAGCTCAGGAAAAATATCCAAATTGATAGTGACAGGGAGAGGGGGTTAAAAATTTTAGCACTTTGTTCTCCTAGCAACTTGTGTACTGCATACCCCATTCCCCTGTGGACTGTAAGTGAAATAGCTGGTGACAAAGCTTTGTCTTACACTACCATTTGCAGTCTAACTGAGTCGATAAAGCTACAAGCCTCATGTCCTCCTCTCTCCTGATGACACTGACAAGGAAGAGTCAGTGGTTATTTTTAAAAACATTTAAATGACTTTGGCTATGAGCACAGGGTTGCTCAGAGACTCTAGTTGCACTGCTTACAGTAAGCCCTTCAGGGACATACTGTATTTGGTCACTAAAGTTAATGATGCTAACTCCTCTTAGTGCTAACAATAAATCAGTGAAGTATATTCATGGATATGTTTGCCCTTGCCTTAGTTCTGCATTTTTCATCCACTGGGCTTTTCCCTGTAGATAGCTTTTTAGCTCTTTCTGTCTCAGGTGAGTGTTTTATGCTGTCAAGAGATCCTTGTAAAGAATTACTGGGCCTTTACATAAGCAACATTGAATTATGACTTCAGAAAGAACTTCAGTAAGACATTCAATGACTTCAGTAAGAACAGGGCCTGGCCTACCATATAATCACTATGCTTTAAGAATTAATTAATGTTGACAGAGTAATAGTGATATATTAATTTTATCTATTCATTTAGGTGCTGTATTTATAAAAGATGTCTAGCCGTGGATGCCTTTAGAAATAGTTTTAAAGTACAAAATGCAAACAGAAATAAAAATATCAAAATACAAACAAGAGACATGAACTCCCCAGCTAAGATCATTTGAATTGAAAACCTTCCCCGCCTACTTATGATCAGGCCTATCTGAAATGAACTGAAGACAGCTAGCCAGCTTCAGCCCCATTCAGAGTTTGGGTCACTTGTTCCACTGTATCAAATGATATGATTAGCATACTGAAGACACTGAAGCCAATGTCTCTTTACTGACCTTTATAATAGGCTTTTGCCTAGGTTGAACATGAGGTTTGACAACTTAGAATGTTGTAGGAACAGTTACCCAGAACTACTCTCAGGGTTTCTCACAAAGAAAAGAAAGGAGCCACTCAACAGTGACTCCTTCCACCTGTTCGGGGCCATGGATTATGTCAACACCACCTCATACACAATGGTAAGGCAACATACAGGTCTAAAAGAATTAGCTTAGAGAGTTTATTCACAGCTGTCATGATGAGGTAACTGATCAATACTAGTGCAATTTGTGTCCCGTACTCAGGACTAAAACTTGAGTGGGCTCAAGGAAATCTTTGTACTCCAGCTGTTACCACTGTCTCTTCCTCCTTTCCACAAAAAAACAACAGGAGATTGAATACAGCTCAGTCATTCACAAGACTGTCCACATCAAGAGATGATTTCTTGAATAGAAGCCTTCCAATAGTTTAGTTTCCTTAGTTATAGCTAGCAAACTGCTTCCCCACCCCCAAATTTAAACAAGAGAGATGGATTCAATAGACATTGTAGGCCCAAAGTGAAAGTTGTTGCCATCTGATATTTGGTAGTTTATGTGAAATTGGTTGATGGGTCTCAGGTCAATTATTAATGAATAGGCAGGCAGGTATCAGCATCAGAAAAACAGCACAATTGGCATCCCAAGACTTTCAGCACAGAAACCAAGGACTAACATGGACATCATACTATGCTCTCATTCCTAGTTGTTGTCACTCAGATGAAGGGCCAGGGCTGAGCAGAATAGGATAGTGTGCTCTGTCCCAGCCCATGTTTTGCCTATGTTGTGATTATACAAAGCTCTTTATTCTCCAGGGTTGTCAATTCAGGATCTTTCACAAGTGCTAAACTTACTATTCTTTCTCCAAAACATAAAATCATCCCTGTTTTATAAAAAATGCTTATTTTTGCTACTTTGGAAAAATCACTTGTGAGCTTGAGTTATTTCCTAGTTTACTTTTGCTTAAATTTACTTAATTTACTGAGCAAGGATGAAATAGTCTGAAGCAATTGTTTGATCCCTCAGGAACTGTTAGTGAATCATCTTTGTACATATTTCCTCTTCCTTTGGAAATAGAATGTTCTCAGTTTTGGTGGGGACATTTTAGTGAGTCATACTTCAGGTGCCAGCAGCATTTACAAAGAAGAGTACATTGATTTTCTCCTCAGCATTTGATTTGACAGCAAGAATTTTAAAGTGACTATGTGATGGTAATACTGCAAAAAAGCTGCCCTGCTTCTTAAGAGAAATCATCTCGATTCTCAACAGACACGCTGCAGTGGCTCATTGATATGCAGATTTTAATCATGAGTATGGGCAAAAAAATTATATTGTGTTATTTAAGAATGCTCTTTCCTGAGTGTGGGGAATAGGTTTACAAATTATAAATTGAAGATGTTTTAGTTCTATTTATTAACTAACTCTGAATAAATGTTTGGATATTTGCTGCATATCAGGGTTTACAGACATATAATGTTTCCATTTGCTAGCATTATATTTGATTTGGCTAGAACTGCTCCACTAAAAAAAATCTTTAGGCAAAAGGGTGATGAAAGGATAGCGTGAAACACAGCTTCATACTGTAAAAGGATTATGACAGGATTGGCTGTGTGAGCTGTGGTGGCTCAGCGGAGCCATCCTGTGGAAGCACATTTGAATCATAAATAAGGATAGGATATATAGTTTAGTCTAAATTTCTTGACTATTTTTGAGGTAGTTTATTTGTAGAATAAATCTATCAATAGGCCATGGGATCTTTTTCTTAAGACTACTTTGAGAAACAATTTTGGGAAATTTTGGGAAACAGCTCCATGGTAACTTGACGGATTTACAGAGTAATTCCATCCACTGATACGGTTTTCTATCAGAGGAATTTTAAAGTGTTAATTGCCCCACAAAAGTGAGTCCTATTAGCTGTTATTGGACAAATTGGAGATAATTAACCTCAAATCCTGCTAGACAACATTTCTGCTGAGAGTTAAGTGACTTTGTGGTTTCATTGAATTAGAAATACCACATGCTAAAATCATGTCTGGTGCAGCTCCAGAAAATTCATCTCCCTCCCTATATTTTGGTATTTCTGGAAGCACTGAGACATGTGAAAATGGCATGATAAAAAGGTAATCAAACTTTTTCAAAACTCAAACACTCAGGTTTCAGATACAGACAAAGTTCCTATTTTATCTAAACTGCTTTATCTATCTCTAAAGGGAACATATCATTCTAACATAAGATTCCTACTGCTAAACATGCAGCTTGCAAAAATAATAGATACCTATTTAAAAAAACATACCAGAATGGAGGGAATGAAAATGAGCAGCTGTCAGAACTGGGACATATCTTCCTGGGAAAACAGAAGATTCACAATGAAATCAAGAGGACATAAACTTTGGTCTAAGGCAGTTTTCATTATAAAACAAGAAAGATATTACTTTAGTGTTAAAAAGCAAACACATCTGCTTGTTATCAGACACATTGTGGCACTTTCACCCTGGCTCACAGGAGTTAGGCCCAAAAAGCAGGTCCATAAAAAGCAATGGAAATGAATGATGAAGTCCATCATTGCTTGAAATTCAGCTGAGGGTCAAGTAGTAGTTCTCCCTTTTAAGCTCACTCAATTTTTGTTGAATCCTTTGGCTTGAGCCTGCCAATGTATGTTTGTTAATCTTTCCTAAAGTCATTATGTACTTACTATATGTTTTCCACTATAGAAGGACTGTACACATCACTGTACACGAGAAAAAAACTGGAGTTTTAATTATCAGAGGTTTACATACAACTAAGATTTTCATTTAACTAACTGAATTGACTTAAGAGCCCCACTAATGACAAGAAACTATTTTTGTAATTAGTTATTTTCTTTAAGTCATCTCAGATAATTGAACAACATCTGTTGTATATAAAACTGTTTGTCTTTGCAATGTGGTAACAGGCTGCTGGTGTGCAGAGACCATTGCCTATGTTGCTGACTTATCTTGTCTTATTGTTTACTTGTGCTTGTTGGTCTGTCTGTATCCAGTTGTTGTCTCTTGTCTTATATTTAGATTATAAGATTCTTGGGGCAGAGACAATCTTTTTGTTCTGTATTTGTAATGTGCCTGTAATAATGGGATGCTAGTCCAGGACGGGTGATACTATATTTATTTATTTATTTATATATATTTATTGTGGTACGATAAATAAGTAAATAAATAAAATAATAATAAAGGGCAAGAGGTTGCTCTGCATACTCAATTAAAACTCCCAGTGATGGTTGTTTTGCTTGAATAAGAAGTCCTATATCTTTTTAAAAAAATCATGTTTCTGTCCCTAATGCATAATATTTTTATGGCAGATATCATTGGATAGTGTTACACATAGATGTGTAAAACAATTTTTAGCATGTGAGCAAATGTTCAGTATTGGGAATACATGCTGTATTATTGTTACCTTTTGGTATACAAGGTTCTGTGTAGAAGCAACTTTTGGACATGCAGCTGTGCGAGCAGCAGGAGAGTTTTCTTTCTGCCTTGGTCTCTGATTAGATTAATTTCTCAAGGCAGAGTTGCTCCGTGGGAATCCGGTATTGGTGTTGGGCTGAGGTTCCTGACAGAAGGGATTGCCTGCATGCTATTTGACCATCTCTGTTTCCAGAACTGGTGTTTATGTGTAAATAAAGCAAGTTGCACTCAGTACATACAGAACACAACATCACTGATTTCATCTCTCCTGGAAAGCCAACGTGCAAGGCCCTGAACATCTACTGCCGTTCAGCAGAGGTGAAATGATGGTGTCAGAACAGGGCAACAATATTTACAGGAACAAATAAAAATAGCAAAGATGCCCACTGGAGTCAGTGGATACTAATAGGGGAATTAGCCTATTAAACTGATATGGGAATTAGTTTATTATAACCATGACCCATGAGCCATGAAACAGCAACCAGCCTCTTATCATAAGAACAGACATAGTGGGTCAGACTAATGGTCCACCTAGCCCAGTATCCTGTCTTCTGACAGTGGCCAATGCCAGGTGCTTCAGAGGGAATGAACAGAACAAGAAATCAAGTGATCCATCCCCTGCCGTCCACTCCCAGCTTCTGGCAGTCAGAGGCTTAGGGCACCCAGAGCATGGGGTTGCAGCCCTGATCATCTTGGCTAATAGCCATTGATTGAACTATCCTCCATGAACTTATCTAATTCTTTTTTTAACCCATTTATAGTTTTGGTCTTCACAACATCCCCTAGCAATATGTTCCCCAGGCTGACTGTGCGTTATGTGAAGAAGTACTTCCTTTTGTTTCTTTTAAACCTGCTGCCTATTAATTTCATTGGGTATCCCCTAGTTCTTGTGTTATGTGATGGGGTAAGTGCCACTTCCTTATTCACTTTCTCCATACCATTCATGATTTTATACCTCTCTATTATATTCCCCCTTAGTTGTTTCTTTTCCAAGGTGTAAAGTCCCAGTCTTTTTAATCTCTTCTCAAATGAAAACTGTTCCTACCATTAATCATTTTTGTTGCCCTTCTCTGTACCTTTTCCAAGTCTAATATATCTTTTTTGGAGATGGAGCAACCAGAACTGTATGCGGTATTCACGGTAAGGGTGTCTTTTCTGTCTTATTATCTATCCCTTCCCAAAGATTCCTAATATATGGTTAGCTTTTTTGACTGCCACTGCACACTGAGTGGATGTTTTCAGAGAACTAGCCACAATGACTCCAGGATCTCTTTCTTACAACTAACACTGAGTTAGGCAGTATCTTAAAATGATCTGGGAAAAGCAGCAAGATTAACATTTGAAATTGGCTAAAAGACATATCCTGAGCGGGTCTCAGCAGCACTCAGGATTTGATTTTAACTTTATTACTGTTCTATTGTATAGTCTTTGCCATTTATGGGGGTCTTACAACTACACATGCCACATTTACTGCTAGGCCAGTGCCCCATGGGAAACTTTGGAATACATTCTTTTTTGAAAAAAATCTGCTGATGTATTATATCCTGATCATCTGTCTTCATTTTTGTTATTAAAAAGAAAATTTGCATGAAATAGCAACTTTGTTGCTTAGGCACTAATAAACCTCTGTTTGAGATCACAATTAGTTGCTATGATTGCAATGTCAGAAACAAAGGAGAACAACTTTGAACAAGGGATAAACAGCAGTAAGAGATGATGCCATAAGCCTTGATTAATGACATCAGACCATCTCAATTGCAATTAATTGGGATTTCAGACAAGGGATCATGAACTCCTAAGCATCAAAGATACTTTTCATGTAAGTGTACCTAGGAAAAAGTAAAATAGGGTGAGAAATACAGAAAGTAAGTGAGGCAAGGATATTCTTTGGTCAGAATATCCTTCCTGGGATAGCAGGTCTCTAAGGTTAAAGCACTATCTATTGAAGTGGAAGAGTCTCAAGCTAAATTTGCTGAAACCACTAAAAAGGGCCCTCTCAATATTATATATACACCTCTACCCCAATATAACGCTGTCCTCGGGAGCCAAAAAAATCTTACCGTGTTATAGGTGAAACCGCGTTATATGGAACTTGCTTTGATCCGCCGGAGCACGCAGCCCCGCCCCCCTGGAGCACTGCTTTACAGCGTTATATCCAAATTCATGTTATATCGGGGTAGAGGTGTATATATAATATATAAATAAAAGAACTGACTCAGAGTGATTGAATTCAGAAAATAAGACATAGACAAGTAAGCTGTGTTTACAGCGTTCCTAAAGACAAAACACCCTAAATTTCCCATCATTCCTAAAGTGAACTCTTTCCCAACCAAAAAGCAGGCACAGGAGTTACAGCTACCTCTAAAGATGGAGAAGGCTTGAACATTAATGGATTATAAAGTCAGTTACCTATGAAGCAATCTGTGGTCTCTCTAGTGACTTCCAATGCATCCAACTTTGGCTCAAAAATACCAAGGGGAAGATTCTCACCCCATGCTACTGCCCATTATGGCAGGTAAAAGGGCTGGAACAGCATAAAGGGGTCTTAAAAGTATTGTATCTAGGAGTGCAGGTACTGTGGAACAAAGCTTAAGGCTGTCTTCCAAGGACCCCTTTGCAAGCCCTGGGGTAGGGAGTTGGCGGGGGGAGGACTGGGGCTTGGAGGGTGTGTGTCAGAAGCAGGTCACAGCACACAGTGGTAGGTTGATTCTGGGCAGCACTGCAGGCCATAGGGCAGCCCCAGGCCGGGCTGGATTTAGGGGCAGGTGATCCAGGCAACTGCCTGAGGTGCCGGGTTTGGGGGGCGCCAGGCTCTGGGTGCTGTTTTTGTTGTTAGCAACAAAAGGGGAAACCGAATGTTTGAAGTAAAATGTTTCAGGTATTCCATATTTGGATTCATTTTTCACTAACCTCCAAGAATGTTCTGGACCTTTGTAGAATGTCGTGGAATCGTCCAGACTTTCTGAGAATTGCAAGCCCATTAGCAAGAATTTTTAATGGATCAGTAAACTCAGGGGTTGTACCGTATGACTGAAGAATTGCTAACATAGTTCCTATTTTTAAGAAAGGGGAAAAAAGTGATCCGAGTAACTATAGGCCTGTTAGTTTGACGTCTGTAGTATGCAAGATCTTGGAAAAAAATTTGAAGGAGAAAGTAGTTAAGGACATTGAGGTCAATGGTAATTGGGACAAAATACAACATGGTTTTACAAAAGATAGATCGTGCCAAACCAACCTGATCTCCTTCTTTGAGAAGGTAACAGATTTTTTAGACAAAGGAAACGCAGTGGATCTAATTTACCTCGATTTCAGTAAGGCATTTGATACGGTTCCACATGGGGAATTATTAGCTAAATTGGAAAAGATGGGGATCAATATGAAAACCGAAAGGTGGATAAGGAACTGGTTAAAGGGGAGACTACAACGGGTCATACTGAAAGGTGAACTGTCAGGCTGAAAGGAGGTTACTAGTGGAGTTCCTCAGGGATCGGTTTTGGGACCAATCTTATTTAATCTTTTTATTACTGACCTTGGCACAAAAAGTGGGAATGTGCTAATAAAGTTTGCGGATGACACAAAGCTGAGAGGTATTGCTAATACAGAGAAGGACCGGGATATCATACAGGAAGATCTGGATGACCTTGTAAACTGGAGTAATAGTAATAGGATGAAATTTAATAGTGAAAAGTGCAAGGTCATGCATTTAGGCATTAATAACAAGAATTTTGGTTATAAACTGGGGACACATCAGTTGGAAGTAACAGAGGAGGAGAAGGACCTCGGAGTATTGGTTGATCATAGGATGACTATGAGCCGCCAATGTGGTATGGCTGTTAAAAAAGCTAATGCGATCTTGGGATGCATCAGGCAAGGTATTTCTAGTAAAGATAAGGAGGTGTTAGTACCGTTATACAAGGCACTGGTGAGACCTCATCTGGAACATTGTGTGCAGTTCTGGTCTCCCATGTTTAAGAAGGATGAATTCAAACTGGAACAGGTACAGAGAAGGGCTACTAAGATGATCCCAGGAATGGAAAACCTGTCTTATGAAAGGAGACTCAAAGAGCTTGGCTTGTTTAGCCTAACCAAAAGAAGGCTGAGGGGAGATAGGATTGCTCTTTATAAATATATCAGAGGGATAAATATCAGGGAGGGAGAGGAATTATTTAAGCTTAGTACCAATGTGGACACAAGAACAAATGGATATAAACTGGACACTAGGAAGTTTAGACTTGAAATTAGATGAAGGTTTCTAACCATTAGAAGAGTGAAGTTCTGGAACAGACTTCCAAGGGGAGTAGTGGGGTCAAAAGACATATCTGGCTTCACGATTAAGCTTGATAAGTTTATGGAGGGGATAGTATGATGGGATAGACTAATTTTGGCAATTAATTGATCTTTGATTATTAGCAGGTAAATATGCCCAATGGTCTGGGATGGGATGTTAGATGGGGTGGGATCTGAGTTACTACAGAGAATTCTTTCCTGGGTGTTGGCTGGTGAGTCTTGCCCACATGCTCAGGGTTTAACTGATCGCCATATTTGGGGTCAGGAAGGAATTTTCCTCCAAACCTGCAGATTGGCAGACGCCCTGGAGGTTTTTCACCTTCCTCTGCAGCGTGGGGCACGGGTCACTTGCTGGAGGATTCTCTGCACCTTGAGGTCTTTAAACCATGATTTGAGGACTTCAATAACTCAGGCATAGGTTAGGGCTTTGTTACAGGAGTGGGTGGGTGAGATTCTGTGGCCTGCGTTGTGCAGGAGGTCAGACTAGATGATCATAATGGTCCCTTCTGACCTTAAAGTCAATGAGTCTAACTACATTTTCCTCGAGCCTCCTAGAATGTTGTAAGCCATGCCCTCCCGGGTACATAAGAGGAGGGATATCGCCAGTCAGTGAGATGTAAGAACAAAGTGAAGTGTATTGTGAACCTTATTTCATTGTGTAATGGTGAAAGTTTTGTGTTTTAAGACTTGAAGAGTGTAAGTAGCGACTAATAAAGGACATATTTAATGAGACACCAGAGATATCTATTGAACCCCTATCTATGCAACAATATAAAAGAAATACTGTTACTTCTCTTGCCATGCTTAACGTGTAATGTTTGAGGACTTTCTAAGACTGCAAAACATACACTTTTGCTCTCCCTAATACTGTCTGTTTTCCCCCATAGAAAAGAAAAGATGCCCCCAAAGAAGCCTTCAGGAACTGAGTATAGGAAATGAAAAGCCCAACTGCAATCTAGTTTGCAGCAAGGAGAAAATTTGATGGGAAAATATCTGAAACAGAACAACATAGCCCAAGCTTTAGGCAGTAGCAATCTTCCCAGTGCAGAAGAAATTGAGGAGTGAAGTGTAAATGATGGAAATCCTATTACTAACGAATTAACATGTGCCCGCAAGGGGGGTCGTGATGCCGGCAAAAGAATGACACTCAGTGCCTGAGAGTAAAAAGCAACGCTTTACTGAGGGAAGAACTTACACTCCAAGCGGCACGGAGGGGCTGCGGGGGATTCCCTGCACAGCTTGGAGTGTAAGTTCTTCCTTCAGTAAAGCCTTGCTTTTTACTCTCAGGCACTGAGTGTCATTCTTTCGCAGGTATCACGGCCCCCCTTGCGGGCACAATTGGTGTCACGAACAGGATACCGGTGTGAGAATGCCTCTTTGGGGGAGGACGGATAAGGGGGAGGGAGAGAGCCGCATCCCCGGGTGGCCCGCCACGGGACGGTGGGCACCAGTGGCTGGTAAGCTGGCGGGGATGGTTGCCCCTGCCGCATGGCCGGAGCTTGAGCAGGAGCCGGGGGTTACCCCAGTTAGGCTGAAGGAGCTGATATCCAAGCTCCGGCTGGATAAAGCAGGACCCGCAGAGCGTAAAGCAGCGGGAGACCTGGGATGGGTTTTCCTGACTGTGCTCCGCGCGGTGGACGAGGCGCTGCTGGTTCAGCGCCAGAGGATAGGACAGTTAGAGGCTGATTTGCAGCAAGCAAATGAGGCACGTTCACTGACCCAGGAGATCATCACTGGTACAGCTGAATGGGCCGAGGGGTTGGAGCACCGATGCACGGTCATGGCAGCTCGCATTGCGAACTGCTGGCAGCAAAAGGGAGGGCGGCGGGATGTGTGCCCCCTCGCTGTACGTGCACTGGTGCGCAAAACCGATTGGGACCCAGAGATCTGGGATGGGGACATCTGGGAGACAAGTGAGGATGAGTCCCCTGGGGAGTGGGATGGCAGGAAGATGGGGCTCTACCCGCAACTGCGGCCCGTTGTCGAGACGCGGTACGAGGGGCCGCACGGGGATAATGATAATATGATGGGAAGGGATACTATCTGGGAATTTAAATCCTCTGAGATACAGGACTTCGTGCAGCGTTTCAAGCAGCGCCCCAAAGAATCGCTGCTGGCGTGGCTGCTCCGTTTGTGGGATGAGGGGGCAGACGCGATTACCCTTACCCCCGCTGAGCTAGGCAGGATGGGCTCGCTGACCACAGACCCCCTCCTTCGTAGGAACCTTAAGGCAGGGGCCGCCACGACGACGGACTTTCCATATCCTTCCCTTATGTCATGGTTAACCGTGGCTATTAAGACCATTTGGAGTTCGCCCGCAGACATGGATGACGGGTTAGAACAGTGGGCTTCCATCCCAGAAGGGGTTAGCCAGCTCCGACAGCTGGGAATGCTCACCGGCATATTTGCCAAGGACTTTGAAGGGCCTGACGCTGTGGAGCTGACCCGCACCATTCGTACCTGACTCCTGCGGAACGCTCCCCCCACCTGAAGGCAATGATCCTCCCGATGGTTGGAGGGGCCATAGGGTCGGTGGGTGATGCGGCACAGCTCATGATGCAATTGACAGAGATTGATGGTATGATGAAAACCACCAAGCCGCGGCAGGTGACCGTAAAGCAAAAGGAGAGGGTTAGCCGCAACACTATGTTCAAAGACTTACCGAAAGCGGGGACCCCCTTAGAGGAGGTAGATGGGAAAACCAACACTGAGCTGTTAAGGCGTTGGTTACAGCTCAAGCCAGAACAGCGCACCAAGGACAAAGGGGGGCCCCAAAACAAGGCAGATGGCACCCCTCAGCGGGCACAACTGTCTGCCCGCCGGCGGACTATGTTGAGTGGAAGCTGCCTGCCCAATACTGACGGGCTGGTGGGTCCCCCCCACACACCCCCATTGGAAGTGAGGCAGTTTGTAGTGGGGGACCACCGCCCTTATGTCCCAGTAGAGATCTACTGGCCTAGCGGGGGCGGCAACGAGTAATGGCCCTCGTGGATACGGGAGCGGAGGTGACTATACTGCATGGCACCCCGCCCCATTGGGGCCGGTTGGTAATGGTGAGCGGCCTCGGAGGGGCGGATGTTCGGGCCGCGCCAATGCAGTTAAGACTGTCCATCAGAAAAGCCCCTCCCATGCGGGTCACCGTTCTGATTGCCCCCTTCCATGAATACATATTGGACATAGATCTCCTCTGAGAGCAAACCATAGACACCCAGTGGGGACCCTTTTCCTTTGGGCCCCCGCTGTATGTCCGAGCGGTCGTAACCATGCTGCAAGGGCATCCATGGTGGGACCCCGTGGTGCTTTCGACCCCTACCACTGTAGTCAATACCAAACAGTATCGAATACCTGGTGGGCACGAGGAAATAACCGCCACCGTTAAAGGATTGCTCCAGGTGGATATCATCCATCCCACCATGAGCGTGTTCAACAGCCCATTTGGCCAGTCCGGAAAAAGGACGGAACCTGGCGCATGACGGTCGACTACCGCAATCTGAACAGGGTCACCCCAACACTAACGGCGGCAGTTCCCGACATAGTCTCCAGCATGGAGCGCCTCGCGATGCGAGTAGGGCAGTGGCATGTGGTAGTGGACTTGGCGAATGCCTTCTTTTCCATCGCCATTGCCCCGCAGAGCCAAGATCAATTCGCCTTTACGTGGGAGGACCGGCAGTATACGTTCACCGTGCTGCCCCAGGGCTATAAACATAGCCCTACCATCTGCCATCAGTTAGTTAACCGAGACCTGGAGCAAGTGACTCTGCCAGAGGGAGTCCTGCCTGGCCAGCTGTCCCGGATGGTCAGAATCCCCCACAGCCCCTCCGTGCACCTCAGGGACTCCCTGCGCAGCTTGGAGTGTAAGTTCTTCCTTCAGTAAAGCCTTGCTTTTTACTCTCAGGCACCGAGTGTCATTCTTTCGCCGGTATCACGGCCCCCCTTGCGGGCACATAACAGATTTACCTGAAGATAAGGAATGGAAATGTGAGGAAATTGAAGGAGAATCATCCAGTTTTTCTGGTGGCATAAAGGAGAGTGATGATAAAAAAGAATGTGGCTCACACGAAAAGGGGAGTAATGACAAAATAAAATCTGGTTTACATGAAAAGGAGAGAAATGATAAAGAAGAATCAGAATCACATGATGACAGAAACAGCAGTGAGAAAAATTGCACACTACACATGGTACATCAGATCCTGCTTTATGGCCAGCAATCCTAAACTCAGCCGATATTGATTGTGCAATTTTGAACGGTCCAAGCAAAATCAAGGATATGACGTTTCCAGTAAATGAGCAGAAATGACACTTCTCAAAGTCAAACTGCAAAAGAGTGCTCCAGAATGATGAGAAACTGAATCGGCATTGGCTCGTTTATTTGAAATCAACTGACAAACCAGATCACTGACTGCAAATTTCTGATCTCAATTGTGGTTTGGCACAATGTCCTGTTCCAAGTAAATGTTGTAAGCAAGGCATTACAAACTCAGTTGATGGACATCGTGACTACTAGTACTTTCATAAGAAGCTTGATTTCATTGAGGCCTACAGAGACAATGGATTTGAAGCTGCTATCACTGCTGCCAAAGAAATGATGGAAAACTTAGAAGTTGAGCTTGCCTTCAAGGAAACTTGTATCCATTGGAAGAAGAGACAGTGTGGTTACAAGGGCAGAGATGAGGCGATGGGAAGCTCAGAATTAAAATTCAAGAGGGGTTTGTTTTGCTCGCTCATTGACACTGCTTGAGTGTACATCAAAGAAAGGTTCAGACAAATGAAGCACCATGAAAAAACCTGGAGTTTTTTGCATAAGTCAAAAGTGCCCGACGGACAGGAAATCACTCTTGAACAATTGTACAGACCTTCACCGGATGCTGACACATGGGGAATGTTCAGACATCAATGATAAACTCCTCTATGTCAAATTGGACAACTTCCATCACATTTTGCAACATGGGAAACATTATCCACTCCAAGTTCTCCAATTCATTCATGCTGCAGAGCTGAAGGACACTTTTCCTAATGTGTGGTTAGCTTCGAGGATTCTGCTTATGCTGCTGGTCACAGTTGCGAATGGTTTTAAAAGCTCAGGCTTATTAAAACATAACTTTGATTGATGATGGCCAATGAGAGACTGACATCGCTTGCTATTTTACTGCTTGAAAATGCCATTGTCCAGTCTTTGGATCTCTCTGACGCTGTGCTTCAGTTCACAAGGGCAAAGTCGAGAAAAGTGACCCTTTGGACTAAAGGACTAAGGTTAGCATTCTAAGGCTGTCACCTATTGTATCACTATTTAATACTGGTCCACCCAATGTTGGTGCACAGTTCAATTTCTTGACGTTAGAACATTTCAATTATTCTTAAAATGAAAAAGTTTCTATAAGCTTAGAGGAAATGATTTTTTTTTATTTGCTTATATATGGCATGAATAAATACAGATTTACAGATTCCAGCATGCACATTTATCATTATATATGACAGGGATAAATCATGCATGCAAATCATGCATCAAAGTCATAAAATGGGGGTACAAATGCAATTAAAAATAAGATATTCAAAAGTTTAACAAATGGAGGAGAGGGAACTATTTGATCTAGGGCTCGCCCTGGCCCCAGGAGGCTACTATAACTTAGATAGGCCCCTGGCTCAGAGTTGTCTAAAATTAAATTATGCTAGGGGCCTCTCCAGCCCCTGAAGCAGCCCAGGATTGGAAGGGCACAAAGGTGTCTTAAATCACTCCCCTAGAGTGCAAGTTCCACGCTGCATCTCTTAAAGGCACAGAAAATCCAACAGAGTTAAAGTGAAAGTTACCAAACAGATAACAGAAAACTGCAAAACCTACAAAAAGGCATCTCTTTTCTGGATGAGACCTCATGTTACACTGCATATTTACCTCAGATTAGATTTACTAAGCCTGATCTTATTCCTTGGAAAGATCATCCTAAAATGCACAGGATTTAACAGTACAATTCCACAGTTTCATACTAAATATACGTGAACTAAGCAGAGTTCATCACCTACAGAGGAGAGTTTACGTTCCCTATTCTTTAGGCAAAATCTGCTTGGCAGCCTCAATGTAGACTAAATTTATGTTCCAGACAATATCACTTATTGGCCATTAGCAAAGTTTTGTATCATAGTGAACATTTCCTTTTGGGAAATACAGCAAAATAATGAGGAAACAAATGAGTTTCTTGGAACAGATTAAACCATTTACTACTGCAGTGATGAATTACTCAGACTCAGGGAAAGGAATGATAAACAACTCGTCTTGGATGATCAGAAAGCTGAAGCTGTTCTATTCACTTACTCATGCAACAATGCACACTGTTGTTACTCTCTCAATTGCATGCTAGTTTCAGTTCTGCTGTAATGGTTTAAAATACAGAAGACATTGCATGAACACTCCCATTCACTTTCAAATAGGTTTCACAAGCCAGGGAGCATAACCTCATCTCAGGTTGTGGGAATTTATGCATGCAGCTCTCCTCACTATTAGTGGGAGTTACACATGGAAATACTTGCGATAAAGTACTGCTGCCCTGTCTTAGGACACCATTGTCCTATTCTGAAACCTGCATCTCCCCTCTCTTGAGAAATTGTCCAGGGCCTTTTATGTTGACTTCCCAGAGGAAGAGAAATCATGAAGCAGAGTCTTAGTATATTCTAATTTTTTTTGTTTACACATATATACCATTGGAACAGAGATGGTTAAACAACATGCAGGGCAATCCCTTCTTTCAGGAATCTCAGCACTACCCCAATGCTTGGTTCCCAGAGAGAAACTCTTCCTCAAGAATTAACTCTAATTGGAGAGCCAACTCTCCTGCTGCTTGCACAGCTGCCTGTCCAAGGACCATTGCCTTTATCCAGATTTTTGCATAGTGAAAACTACCACCACCACCCAGCAGGGATTTCCAAGACTCAACATTTGCTCATGCACTAAGGGGAAAAAAAACAAAAAACTTGGAACATCACATGTAATAGTGCCACCTGGTGATACCTGCTCTAATCATACCCTATTGCTGTTTAACTTCTAATGCCTTTTCTCAGCAGCTGAAGTAACTATACACCATTACATTCCAAAAGTGCTGCTGCTGTGCTCTGTGTTGTTAAATGTTCCCATGTTCAAACTTCCACTATTATCCATCTGCAAAAATAATTCACTTAGCAAGAAGTCCACAGCACTTCTTGATGTTTGCCTTTTTAATAATTATTTTAACATTACTTAGTAGCTTATTTCCCCTTTTCTTAAAACATGGTCAGATAAATAATACAATATTAACACATGACTTTCTATTTTAACTTACAGCAGCAACATTAAGATGAGATCTTAGGATGGTAATTAACATGCGTTTATGGGAAATAGATTGATGAGATTACAAGTTTAGTTGATGAAAAATGGGGGGGAGAGAGAAAGTGTGTGTGTGTGTATATATATATATATATATTAGGGCTGTCAATTAATCGCAGTTAACTCACGTGATTAACCAAAAAAAATTTATCACAATTTTAAAAATGTATTGTGATTAATCAGTCTGTTAAACAATAGATTAGCAATTGGAATGTATTAAATATTTTTGGATGTTTTTCTACATTTTCAAATATTACAACACAGAATACAAGGTGTACAGTGCTCATTTTATTTATTATTTTTGATTACAAATATTTGCACTGTATAAATGATAAAAGAAATAGTATTTTTCAATTCACCACATACAAGTAATGTAGTGCAATCTCTTTATCGTGAAAGTTGCACTTACAAATGTAGAATTATGTACAAAAATAACTGCACTCAAAAACAAAACAATGTAAAACTTTAGAGCCTACAAGTCCACTCAGTCCTACTTCTTGTTCAGCCAATTGCTAAGAGAAACAAGTTTGTTTACATTTACGGAAGATAATGCTGCCCACTTCTTATTTACAATGTCACCTGAAATTGACAACAGACATTCACATGGCACTTTAGCAGCCGGCGTTGTAAGGTATTTACATGCCAGATATACTAAACATTCGTACGCCCCTTCATGCTTCGGCCACCATTCCAGAGGACATGCTTCCATGCTGATGATGCTTGTTAAAAAAAATAATGCATTCATTACATTTGTGATTGAACTCCTTGGGGGAGAATTGTATGTCTCTTGTTCTGTTTTACTCACATTCTGCCTTATATTTCATGTTATAGCAGTCTCGGATGATGACCCAGCACATGTTCGTTTTAAGAACACTTTCACAGCAGATTTGACAAAACACAAAGAAGGTACCAATGTGAGATTTCTAAATATAGCTACAGCACTCGACCTAAGGTTTAAGAATCTGAAGTGTCATCCAAAATCTGAGAGGGACGAGGTGTGGAGCATGCTTTCAGAAGTCTTAAAAGAGCAACACTCAGATGCAGAAACTACAGAACCTGAACCACCAAAAAAAAAAAATCAACCTTCCGCTGGTGGCATTTGACTCAGATATGAAAATGAACATGTGTTGGTTCGCTCTGCTTTGGATCGTTGTCGAGCAGAACCCATCATCAGCATGAACACGTGTCCCCTGGAATGGTGATTGAAGCATGAAGAGACATATGAATCTTTAGCACATCTGGCACATAAATATCTTGCAATGCCAGCTACAACAGTGCCACGTGAATGCCTGTTGTCACTTTCAGGTGACCTTGTAAACAAGAAGCAGGCCATATTATCTCCTGCAAATTGTACACTTTGCATTCTGTGTTGTAATTGAAATCAATATACACCTCTACCCTGATATAACGCGGTCCTCAGGAGCCAAAAAATCTCACCGTGTTATAGGTGAGACCGCGTTATATCGGGGTGGGGAGAGGAACCACTCCCCGCCCCAGCTCACCTCCGATCTGCCTCAGACTCCTCCCCTGAGCGCGCCGCCGCCGCTCTGCTTCTCCCTCCCTCCCTCCCTCCCTTCCAGGCTTGCCACGCCAATCAGCTGTTTGGCCCGGCAAGCCTGGAAGGG
>NW_020664374.1:4947672-4977859 GCF_002925995.2 Terrapene triunguis | reverse complement strand
TTTCAATAACACAATGCAAAACCGGCTCGAGCCCCCACCCAGTGACCTGGGACAATTACATACCACCCCCCTGGGTACCTCCAAGAGGCAATACTTCCCCTCTCGCAAGCACGGAGTCTGAGTGTAGCAGAAAATGTTTAATAACATGAGGTAACCGACATCAGCATAAAATTGGAAAAACACCACAAACAGGATTCATAACACAAACCATGAGCAAAACCCACCCCAGCAAATTGGGCTGTGTCCTTTCCCTTTGGTTCTTGAATCCAGCAACCCAAAAATCACCCAGAGTCCCCAAAGTCCAACACCCCCAAAGTCTCTTGGGTCCAGCAACCACCCAAAGTCCCAAAAGTCCAACAACCCCCAAAGTCTCTGTCCCTGGTCAGTGCAGCCCCAGAGTAAAAGGGGGGGGGCACGCAGGGTGTTAAGGGGCACCTTACGTGATCCGAGGCTGGCCAGCCGTCTGTTTCTCCGTGGGGGTTCTGCCGCAGCCTTTACCACGAGCCAGTCCACTTTCCTGCCATCCCACGAACTGCTCCGCTCCACTCCACTCCGCTCACCGACCTGTGAGCCGTTCCAGCCGTCCCCACAAACAGCTCCGCTCGCCGTTCCTTGGGCTACTCCAACCGGCCCCGCAAGGCTCCACGCCGCTCGCTGCTCCTCCAGTCGTCCCCACAAATTGCTCCGCCAGCTGCTGAGCAATATAGCTTCAGGCTCCCCCACTAGTTAACACAGCACTCAGTGATCTCAGCTCTTAATAACATCAGCTCTTTTGTGATTTCAGCTCTTAGCGATTTCAGCTCATAGTATAGTAGGGGAGCCCCAGTGCTGGTGCACCATTGGCCCAAAGTGAATTCAGCTCAGCAGCCTGTAACTAGACTCCTAAGGGAATCAAAGTTAGCTCTGACATTCAACAGTGGAGAGAGGAGGCGGTGCAATTGGTGTTTCAAACCCTCAGAGGGGGCCCATGCCATCAGGTACAAATACCTGTCCCCATCCTCTCTCAATTCACTGGGTTTTGTAACCCATGCCCCTTGTCAAGCAAGTGCTACTTAGGTAATGGTGAAGGACTCACTCAGTCCTTCTGTCATACAACAGTTCCACTGGCCTTGATTCACAGAATCAGGGTAACAAAACTTTATTCTTCCTGCCCCAATAATAGAGAAACTGGGGATCCCACACTTGCCAAAGTAACCACTTTCAGTTGCTGTGTTTCATGCCAGGCGAGTGGGTGTGCCTATGCAAACAAGATCAGCCCCTGGAGTTCTTTTCCACACTCGCCATAATTCACCACCAGATGTCAGGGTAGAGCTCATCCTGACTCTGCTTACAATTGTTTAACAGCACGATTAATCACGATTAATTTTTTAAATCACGTGATTAATTGTGATTAATTTTTTTAATCGCTTGACAGCCCTAATATATATATATATATATATATATATATATATATATATATATATATATATATATATGTGGGTGTATGTGTGTGTGTTTTTAGGGCTGTCAAGTGATAAAAAAAATAATATATAAATTAATTATAAACTATAAATTAATTATAATTAACATAACAATTAATGACAAGGTATCATGCATGGTTCCTCTGGACATTTGCAAAACAACATTGAAAATGTTACTTCTACTGCCGTGTGCAAGCAAGAATGAGGTCAATCACTGGAAAATATTTGCTCCATCTATCCCAGAGCAGAGCTGTGTGAAACTAGCAATTTTTGCTTTGTGTGAAAACCAAATTTTCTACCTGTGAAAAGTGTCTTTCATTTTTGGTATTTCAAGCAAAGAACTCCAAAAGTTGTTACCTTGTGTGTTGCAACTGCGAAAACATAATTTAAGTTATTTTAATGAGATTGTCTTCTGTGCATCTGTCCTGTAGAAATCAGTTCAAACATAGATACAAAGAAATAGAAGTACTGAAGATGCCAAGAAAGATGGAGACCTTTCCCCCTAGAAAGTAAGATTGTTAATGAGAAATGTATAATGGGGCTATGCTTGTCTCAAAGCATAACACTTTAAGCTGTGATCCTGTTAGCTAGGACAAACTAAGCACTCTTAGGTTAAATCAGAATTTGGATGGGAAACCTCCAAGGTTAAAACAGCATATTCAGGTTTTGATTGATTCAGTGGATTGCCCTCTTCCCTCTGCCTCAGTACTGAACCAGCAGCTACAACTCTCTGACTGTTGTCAGAATCAAGATGGCAGGAGAAATGGTTGAGTCCCAGGCAGGTCAGGAGGTTGGACAGTGGCAACTCCAGTAAGAGCCCAGCCCTGCATCAGACCCCCACCAGTAGTAACCAAGACAAAGACCCTGCACGAGACTCATTGCAAGAAGAGCTACAACTAATTAATTCCCATCTGAGAGCACCTTCCTGGACTAATACGAACCTTGCTTGGGAACTGGTCACCCCAAACTTCAGGCTCCTATCTGGCTCAGTGGTGTCTCCTACTAGAAGGATCACTGGAGAAAGGCATGTTTTGGCACTGGGGTCCCAAAATACTGTACTGATCTGTACATCCCATCACAGCCCCCAACCAATAAGGGTTTGGCCTGGTAAAATCTATGTTCTCCTGAAATCTAATGGAGTCCTATTCAATGCATTCTTGCCTCCCCTTCATTTCCCTATCAGCATGGCTTGCTGCCAAACCCACCTTGCTTGCCAGTGCGCCCACATTTCTCTTTGTGGAGGCTTGCCTTTGCAGGTGGGAGATTGGCACAAATTAGTGCTGACCCCAACAGTGTAAACTTATGCTAGGATCCCCTAAAGACACGTTGAGGGGAAGACGACAGCATTTTGTAGACCTGGTCCATCCATCTGGAGCCACTATTTTGCACTTCTCTCTTCTCAAAAGCAGAAGAGAGCAACTGGACCTAAGTTAACACCCATTTTCTGATAAAGAGCCCTTAATCATGTATAAAAAACTGAAGCAGTCTAACAGGTAATCTGATCTGTGTTCTGAATCTCTGCAATGGAAAGCTTAATCTAACACAAGGTACAGATGGAATCTTCACTATCGAACTAAGGAATCTATGTTATTTCCTCCATATTGTCCCTTGATGAGTTCACGTAGCTGACTGAACCTTTACTGAATCAATAATGAGATTGCCAAGTGTAATGGTTATTCTCAGCTACACTCATAATACCAATTGAGCACTAATATCTGGAGTAATTTCAGAAAGGGAAACAGTCTAGATCAATATTTCTGGGGTCACTTTTACTATATTAATTGTCCTGTATCCAAAACAATGAATATATCTTTCTGTTGTAGACTTAAAAAATTCCGACAGAACTGCAGAGTATTCCACAAAATCAATATTAATCATTTTCAAACTGTTTGCTTGTTGACTTTCCAAGGACTGCAAGATATCCTTAGGCAACTGCTGTGCAACACAAACAAATGCTCAATAGCTAATATGTGAATATGTTTGGGGTATTTTTGCCTCTTAAGTTTTGCATTTGACCTTTAGAACAATGTTATGGTTTATTCAGATAAGGGGCTCTATTTTCAGATACTGTGAGGCTATGAGATATTTACTCTACCATCACACTTGTGTGTGTCTGGAATTTGTAAATTGTATTCAAATTGCATTAACTGTTTAATATTTTAATTACAATATTTTGTTATTGTCACTTCTGATTTCGTGAGTGCTGTCAGTGAGCTCTGTATCATACAAACACAGTCACTGTCCCCAGGAGCAAATCAAACATGCAAGATAACGACCGGAGACATAATTCATAGGTTGAATTATTGTCTTCTTTCCAACTGATAAGCTGCTCTTATTTTATTGCAGCTCCCCAAAGTCTTCTTATTTGAACATAACCCAGCTCATGCTGCTTTCAGAATGGTAGGATATTCATAGCAATGATTGGCTCATAGAGAGAAAATTCTTTTGCTCCTGTTCTAGGAAGATACTTTGCCAGATGAGTATTTTAAAATAAATGCACTACTGTGATATTTAAAGAAACTAAAATGTACCTGAGATTTGTGTGAATTAATTTATCAGTAAGATTTTTAAAACTTGTTGCTTGACCCGCACCTCTAACTCTCATCTCCTTCTTGGTCCTGTGGGCATCTGCCTGGGTGTTTGCCCAACACAGTCTTTTGCAGCACATCTGATGGCGAGGGGAATCCTTTAGCCATGACTTATTGACTGAGATAAGAATGGGGGCTGGGTTCCAGAACCACTTTTCCCTCCTGTTCCTCTCTTTTGAGGTTGCAGGATGCTTTTCCTCCTTGGGGACAGATTGGGTGACACAAAACAAACAACCAAACACACACTTTTCTTAATAAGAAAAAGGTTAATAGAAAGGAGCATATGAAGTGTAAAAATACAATTAGGAAGGCCAAAAAAGAATTTGAGGAACAGTTAGCCAAAGACTCAAAAAGTAATAGCAATTTTTTTTTAAGTACATCAGAAGCAGGAAGCCTGCTAAACAACCAGTGGGGCCCACTGGATGATCGAGGTGCTAAAGGAGCACGCAAGGACAATAAGGCCATTGCAGAGAAACTAAATTAATTCTTTGCATCGGTCTTCATGGCTGAGAGTGTGAGGGAGATTCCCAAACCTGAGCCATTCTTTTTAGGTGACAGATCTGAGGAACTGTCCTAGATTGAGGTATCATTAAAGGAGGTTTAGAAACAAATTGATAAACTAAACAGCAATAAGTCACCAGGACCAGATGGTATTCACCCAAGAGTTCTGAAGGAACTTAAATGTGAAATTGCAGAACTACTAACTGTAGTCTATAACCTATCATTTAAATCAGCTTTTGTACCAGATGACTGGAGGATAGGTAATGTGATGCCAATTTTTTAAAAGGGCTCCAGAAGTGATCCCGGCCATTACAGGCCTGTAAGCCTGACTTCAGCACCGGGCAAACTGGTTGAGACTGTAGTAAAGAACAAAATTGTCAGACATATAGATGAACATAATTTGTTGGGGAATAGTCAACATGGTTTTTGTAAAGGGAAATCATGCTTTACTAATCTACTCGAATTCTTTGAGGGGGTCAACAAGCGTGTGGACCAAGGGGATCCATTGGATATAGTGTACTTATATTTTCAGAAAGCCTTTGACAAGATCCTTCACCAAAGGCTCTTATGCAAAGTAAGCTGCCTCGGGATAAGAGGGAAGGTTCTCTCACGGATTGGTAACTGGTTAAAAGATGGGAAACAAAGAGTAGGTATAAATGGTCAGTTCTCAGAATGGAGAGAGGTAAATAGAGATGTCCCCCAGGAATCTGTTCTGGGATCAGTCCTATTCAACATATTCATAAATGATCTGGAAAAAGGGGTAAACAGTGAGGTGGCAAAATTTGCAGATGATACAAAATTACTAAAGATAGTTAAGACTCAGGCAGACTGCGAAGAGCTACAAAAGGATCTCTCAAAACTGGGTGACTGGGCAACAAAATGGCAGATGAAATTTAATGTTGACAAATGCACACTGAAAAGCATAATCCCAACTATACATATAAAATGATGGGGTCTAAATTAGCTGTTACCACTCAAGAAAGAGCTCGTGGAGCCATTGTGGATAGTTTTGTGAAAACATCCACTCAATGTGCACGGCAGTCAAAAAAGCGAACAGAATGCTGGGAATAATTAAGAAAGGGATAGATAATAAGACAGAAAGTATCATGTTGCCTCTATATAAATCCATGGTACGCCCACATCTTGAATACTGCTTGCAGATATAGTTGCCCCATCTCAAAAAAGATATATTGGAATTGGAAAAGGTTCAGAAAAGGGCAACAAAAATGATTAGGGGTATGGAACAGCTTCTGTATGAGGAGAGATTAATAAGACTGGGACTTTTCAGCTTGGAAAAGAGACGGCTAAGGGGAGATATGATTGAGGTCTATACAATCATGATTGGTGTAGAGAAAGTAGACAAGGAAGTGTTGTTTACTACTTCTCATAACACAAGAACTAGGGGTCACCAAATAAAATTAATAGGCAGCAGGTTTAAAACAAATAAAAGGAAGTATTTCTTCACACAACGCACAGTCTGCCTGCAGAACTCCTTGCCAGAGGATGTTGTGAAGGCCAAGACCATAACAGGGTTCAAAAAACAACTAAATTAATGGAGGATAGGTCCATCAATGACTATTAGCCAGGATGGGCAGGAATGGTGTCCCTAGCCTCTGTTTGCCAGAAGCTGGGAATGAGTGACAGAGGATGGATCACTTGATGATTACCTGGTTTGTTCATTCCCTCTGGGGTACCTGGCATTGGTCACTGTTGGAAGACAGGATACTAGGCTAGATGGCCATTTGATCTGACCTAGTAGGGCCATTCTTATGTTATGTTCTTATGTTTATGAGGAAGGGAGAAAACTGAATAAAACCAAAAAGAAAGTTTGCTAAACATACCTACATTTACACTTTGCATAAGACAAGGCAGTCTCTGCTACAGAAAGGAAATGCAAATGCTCACATGTTCCAAAGCAAAATCTGCAGCCCTGACCCCCGCGTTAGAGTTCTAATCTCTACTCGATTCCCAGAGTCAGGGAGCCTCCCTCCACAGACCTCAGATTTCTCACTCCCCCACAGCCATCACTTTAGGTCCATTTGCCAGTCCAGACATCATCATTTAATGCATCCTCCCCTATTTTCATAAAAAGGTTTCCCCAGATATATACACACACAAAATATAGTTTGGATTTTATTGCTTTCTCTAAAGAAATGTCTACACTAGGAGGGCTTTGTGGGGTAGGAATATCATATACTATAACTGCACAGACTTCCTAGTGTGGACACAGCTATACTGCTAATGCTGGGCTTTGCACTGGTAAGTAAAACCACCCCCACAAGCAAAACAAGCTATATAAGCAAAAGCATAGCTTTGTCAGTATAACTGCATCTAGACTAGGAGCTTCTGCCAGCACAGCTGAGTTGGTCAGGGAATCACACCTCTTCATATACCTAACTGACATAGCTGTGCTTGCAGAAGTCTGTAGCAAAGACCTGTCCTATGGCTTTGTCCGGTCCAGGTTGAACCACTGAATACATAACAACTTTTAAATGATGTCTTTCAAAGGCTTAATGACTTTATTTCAGAGACCCTTGGGCCATGTCTTCTGCAGACTTCTGCTGGCATAGCTATGTCTGTTGGGAAGTGTCAAAGCATGATCCCTCACCAACATCGCTGTGCCAGCAGAAGTCCCTACTCTAGATGCAGCTATACAGCCAAAGCTGAGCTTTTACCCGTATAGCGTGTTTTGCTCATGGGCGGTGGATGTATTATACACAGGGCTGGTGCAAGGAAGTTTTGCGCCCTAGGCGAAACTTCCACTTTGCGCCACCCTCCCACCTAGCTAACCCCGCCCCCCGCGGCAGCTAACCCTCCCTCTGCGGCAGCTAACCCCGCCCGGGGAGACTCCCCCCCACCATGGCAGCTAACCCTGCCTGGGGAGCCTGCCCCAGCTCACCTCCGCTCCGCCTCCTCCGCTGAGCACGCCGGCGCCACTCTAATTCTCCTCCCCTCCCAGGCTTGCAGCGCCGATTGGAGGAGACTTAGAGCGGGGGCTGAGTGCTCAGCGGAGGAGGCAGAGTGGAGGTGATCTGGGGCAGGGAGCGGTTCCCTTGTGCGCCCCCCCTCCCGTTACTGCGGGCGGCCCTCCCCGCACCAGCTCACCTCCACTCCACCTCCTCGCCTGAGCGGGCTTTTAGGTGCCCCCAACCACTAGGCGCCCTAGGTGGCCGCCTAGTTTGCCTAAATGGTTGCACCGGCCTTGATTATACAGGTACAAAGTGCAATTTTGCTAGTAGAGCTGCAACCCCACATGCATAGCACTTTGGCAGCATAGAACACTTCAATCTCCCTGGTCACTCGATTACAGAAAGTCGCAATATTACAACAAAAAAACTTCAAAAACAGACTCCAACGAGAGACTGCTGAATTGGAATTAATTTGCAAACTGGACACCATTAAATTAGGCTTGAATAAAGACTGGGAGTGGATGGGTCATTACACAAAGTAAAACTATTTCCCCATGTTTATTTTCCCCCCTACTGCTCCTCACACCTTCTTGTCAACTGCTGGAATTGGGCCATTTTGATTGCCACTACAAAAAGTTTTTTTTTCTCCTGCTGGCTCACCTCAACAGATCACTCTCATTATAGTGTGTATGGTAACACCCATTGTTTCATGTTCTCTGTGTATATATATATCGTCCTACTGTATTTTCCACTGCATGCATCCGATAAAGTGGGTTTTAGCCCACGAAAGCTTATGCTCAATGTTAGTCTCTAAGGTGCCACAAGTACTCCTGTTCTTTTTACACTGGTAAAGTGCATCTAGAATAGACATGGCCTCAAACATTACATATACATCAGGCAAAGTAGTTTCTGATGGGCCATACCCACTGCAGGAAGGTAGTTTTTCCTGACTGGGTGGGATATTTCTATAGTTGACACTCACCAGCTCACTTCTCTTGGTTGGTAAATATTACTTTATTGACGGGTATATTCAGTCTGTCACGCGTGTATGTGCTGTTATTATGCCCAGAGAAGAGAAGGCTTCAGCAGTGTAATCCAAGAATTGACCTAGAGAATTGATATTGATATTCATTTTCAACTCAATTTTTAACTACATCTTGACTCTTCATTATTAAAAAATGCCCTCAAAATATATGGAGAGAGAGCGAGAGAGAGAGATTATTCCTTCCAGGAGCTGGTGTTATTGTCTCCAATCTCATAGCTCATGGCAAGCAAATTGGAGGTCTCATTCATACTTGATGAATCCCCCTCAACATCCCAGCACTGAGGGCAGAGGAGAAGGTCAGTATTTTCCTGAATGATTGATGCTGAGTCAACCGAGGCAGAACTTTAAATTCTTCTCAGGAAAAAAAAAAAGCTGTCAAAAATGACATTTTGGGGTTCCATGCTTATTGTATTTTAGGAATCAATCCTGCAAGGTTCTAAGCACTCCAGTCCTGATCCACCAAAGAAGTTAAGCACCTTGAATTCAATTAGACTTTTTGTTTTAATTTACATGCACTTTCTTTCCCAAAGTTTTGTGCTACTGGGTTAAAGGATTTTTGTCCTTTTCTCATGTTAGGGCACCCTGATGCACAACCAGTGTCCCCAGAGTTCACAAAGCCATAATTTTCAGCTATTTTCTCCTGGATTGACTAAGTCCCATTAGCATTAATGAGAGTGGAAGTTACATGAATGTATGGAAGGCGGAAAAGACTGCTAAGAGAGTCTTCTCTTTGTGCATTTAGGTACCAAAAATCACAAATCTTAGTTTCGTCGTTCTTATGTCAAGACTATCCCAAAGAGAATACTAACTTCACAGGATGTAACCCTATGGTATTTATTCATTTATAAAATAACCCTTTGAACTGACATGGGAATATTTAGCTGCATGTCTGAGCCCTTGTTTGTGTCAGCACAACACAATTTAATTGAAATTAACATGATTGTGTCAATACATTTGCTTTTTGCTTGCTGCATCCTTTCTGGATAATCAGACATGCTGGCACTAAAGGAAAGCAAACTTCATACCAAGAGGTAATAAATTATTGATTAAGGCATCTCGCTCAATATGAGCCCTTACAGAAAGCTAACACTAACCGAGACCGTTAAAAAAGTGTTTTTGGCAAATGTTGAAATGAAATCTGGACAGAAATATATACTAGTGCACTAACAGATTATGCAGAAAAAGCTATGGTATTTGAAAGGAACTACATTATGTTTTTGAATGACATTTTCCAATAAAGAAGACAAGATCAAAACTGTTAACTTAAGAAAGCCAGAATTGCTTTTTATCTACCCTTTGTAATTTTAACTGAATATGAATACAATATAAGAAATGTGATTAAGATTATAACAGATGTATTCTACAATGTTATAATAAATCAGTTTCTTATTTCACGTGCTTCATATTTCATGTGATTCACCTGCATAAGATCAGGGCTCAGGGTCCCCTTGTGTTAGGTCTAGGGTGACGAGATAGCAAGTGTGAAAAATAGGAACGGGGGTGGGGGGTAATAGGTGCCTATATAAGAGAAAAGCCCAAATATCGCGACTGTCCCTATAAAATCGGGACATTTGGTCACCCTAGTTAGGTCAATCCCTATGACCTAAATGACCTAAAAGAATTTGCAATCTTTATTTGGCAAGGCGGACAAAACAAACACAGACTGGAGGAGGTGTCTGGTAGAAGGAGAGGATGAGGTAGTTGTGCAAGGAGCAAGTTTTACACAATCCAAGCAAATAATTTGCAAATAATCTATAGCCTGAAAAATGTTTGCTCAGCAATTATAAATAATGAATAAATTAATAAAAATCAAAGTCTGTGCATGGATAATTCGCAACTAGAAAAAAATGTCCAATTCACTGGAAGAACAGTTCATCACAAATAGTCTGCTGAGTTCCAGCTGAAAAGTGAAATAATAGAATGAAAAAATCATTCTGTAATTTTAATCCTGGCCTCTGTATTGCAGTCATTGGACCAAATTCAGCCCTGGTCTAAGTAGGTGGTATCTCTTACTGAAGAGAAAGCTGCTGTGCCCCCTTACAAAACAGCTGAATTAGGCTCCTCATTTAAAAAAACAGTATCTGCAGAAAAAATAAGAAAGAACAGCTTATTATAGCAAGTGCTGTTGTATTAATTTAGATGAAATAAAAGGGCCAAAGGTATTAACATAATCCAGTCATTGTCCAACATTAAACAATGTTAAACAAGATTAGAGGTTTAATATACAGCCTGCTTAGTACCATGGCAAACACACCATTAAAAGACCTTTTAACCTTCTATTAAAGAAAAGAAGGAAAACAGTTAAAGCATTTGAAAGGTAAAGTATTAAATAAGGCATTCATTTTAACAACGTCCCTTGTTCCACCTTTCCTTGTAGCTGGAGAGTGTTTTTAGAAGGAAAAGCCACTTGTCTGACAGTCTTTTAGATAGTATCTAAGATGGTAATAACTGTCCTTTTTGGGGAAAAGAGAAGAAGTTAGTTGAGATGGGATGGAGCTGTTGTTGCTGTTGAAGTCCAATCCCATTTCAACCCAAGTGGAGGCAGTGGAAGTGTCAGTGTCATCTGGGCCCCTCTCTCTGGCCTGGTGTGGTGAGGACATCTCTCACGTTTAGGATGACACAGGCCTGGGGTCCCAGGAGATGGTGAAGTGGAAACCATGATAGTGAAGTTCGCTTCAGTAGCCAATTTTCCTCCCCAAAATCTCTTCCTTTAAGGACCCCAAAAGGGAATAGTGGTTGGAATAGCCCATCCCCTCAATATTTTGTCCACCATTGAGGCCTAGTTTCCAACATGCCAATTTTGGTTCACTGATTTCTAGTTCCACACTTTTCTTGTTTAACAAGCATGATCTTAACACAGTCCTTGGGTTATATCAGTAGGCCCTTTTATTTGGACTAGTTCAGTCTGTCTCCCTTTTGTATCTTTTCCTATCAACACTTGTTAGTATAGGTTCTTATGACATGTTATGAACTTTCAAGTACTTTTTAAAGTTGAACTTAAAATTAGGGTAAATTTGTAGGCCCAATTATCACAACAGTGCCTAAGTAACAGCTGTAGTTAAGGTTGTCTAAATGTTTCAATTCTAATCCCCCTTTTTCTAATGCAAGATTTTCTAGGCTTGGTCTTTACATGTTTTTTTCCTTCTAGTTTAAGGAAAAAGCATAATAGACATTTGGGAGAATGAAGAGTATGGAAAAAAATGCACTGCTTCAAATATAAAAAGTTTTCTGTAACAGTTTTTGGAAGAGGTATCGCACCAAGTATGTGGAATCAGAAAGTTCAAATCTGGCTGGGAACTAACTCTATGAAAAATGTGCCTTTCAGTGTAACAATGAAAATTGGTTTTGATTTTTCTAGTTTATGAAGTTCTGAAATTAGTAGTTCAGAAACATGCAGTAATGGTTTAGCAATGATGGCACTTTTTAATAACTAGCTCTCACTGTTGTAAATAAAATAATAAAATCTAGCTCTTATATAGTGGTTTTTTATCAGTAGATCTCAAAGCATTTTACAGATGAGGTAAGTGCCAGCACCCCATTTTACAGATGGGAAAACTGAGGCACACAGGGGTCACCCAGCAGGCCAGTGGTTGAGCCAGGCCCAGAACCCAAGTCTCCTCAGTCCCAGTCCAGTTCTTTATCCTCTAGATAGTACTGCTACTAGGCTACTCAAACCACTATGCCACATGAAAATGACATGCCCTGTACATACATACAGCTAATTCAGAATTGTAGAAAAATATAGAGAGAACCCTATCTCAGTGATTACAAGGTACTAAGGGAGTGCTGAGACATTTCAGAAGACAGCTCCTTGGGGCTTGTCTACACTTAAAATAATACTACAGCAAACACTAGCCTCCAATTTTACTGCCCTAAAAGTATTAGAACTTGCCTGTGTTTTTCAGAACTCCCAGATTTATTTAACTTTGTGTCTAAAAGTAACTACATCATCATCCTATATATTTTGTTGTAATTAATTTCATAACTGAAACATATCAAAGCACTTAGAGGTTGCCATTTTGGCAGAAAGACACAGTGGAACAAAGGGAAATTCACTCAACACTTCAATGAGTGGAAACTGCAGGAGCCTTTAAAGGCTATTTTCAGATACATTTCAATGGGGAAAAATTGGGTCTTAATTATTCCAGTGAAGCCCCACTAAAACACAACAGGGAAGCTAGTGTGAGATATTTCTAATGGGGGGCAGGTGGAAAGAAGCTATTAAAAATTCTGAGGCTAACTTTGTATATCAAATAGAAGCAGTGAAGGTTTTTGTGTGTGTGGTTTTTTTTGCTTTTCAGCCTTTAAAGGTTCAATTCGTATGCAATGTATTATGTACGTATTATTCATAGCATTACTCATTGATTAAATTGTCTGTCAGTCACAATATTGTTAATAGGTTGTCAAATCCATATGAATTATAATGAAAATTGATTGCATCTGTGAGGGTTTAAGTGGAAATTAATAAGACTCATAGGCCCAAAATTTCATTAAACCATAAATGTTGCTGGGTGTCTTTAGGACTTAAAGTGTGGTCTCCTCTGAAAAGTGATTCAGTAAAAAATGGTAACACAGGATTACATGCTTATTGCTTCTCAATGATTTCCGGATCAAATGTGATCAGTTTACAAGTAAAATGATATATTTTTTTCTAACTGCAAGTACTGCAGATCCTAAAAGGGACATGAAAGTCAAGCTGATTGCTTTCATTCTTGAGCAGCCGCACAGAATGCCCTCGGTAGGGTGCAGAGGAGACTGGCATAGGGAGAATAATAGGGGCCATAGTTAATAAAAGTGGGATGATCTGAAATGCAGAATAAAAAAGAAAATCACTTTTGTAGCAATATTTTCAAAGTGAACAGATGGAGAACTTCTACAACAGAATGTTGCACTGTGGAGATGGAACAGATTCACAAATTACCCAGTTTTGGAGGATTCTGGATCTGAATCCAGGTCCAAAATTTAAATAGCCTCTACCTCTAAAGTTGACAACCCAAATCCCAGAACCCCAAAACCCACGAAGTCAGGGGAAATCCATATCCAGATATTAACTGTGCATCTTGAGTCAATCTTTATCTGAGCTCACAAAATTCATACAATGCAGCCATTTAAAATCCAGCATGCAGATTTCCTTTTCTGAGCAAAGAGCTTTTTGAGCAACACATTTTTCTGGCAATGAAAAAGACATTTACATTTAGAGTTTCCAACTTTCAGTTTTATCTTCTAAGTTGTAACTAAATTATTACGAATTTGAGGAAAATACAACATGTTTATAATTCACTTTGCATAGATGAGGATGACGCAAGTATCTCTAGAGGTCATGAACCAATTAATGCAAGTAAAACAACAAACGAGCAGTTCTGTGCTACTCTGAAGTAACATTTTTCAGTCAGAGCAGAGCAGTGAGCAGAATGACAATGAAGGTAAAGGAACTCTTCACATGAAGAATGATACAAGTAAGGATACAAATAAAGAACAAATTCCTCACAACATTGAAGGAAACTTCTGCCTTACACCAATAATTACCAACTTACTGTTAATAATGGGCATTACAGTGAATCCATTACTAATGGTGATGGCTAAGATTATGTGCAGGCAGCAGAATCACATTATAAATCTTCTACTGTGAGTTAAATTGCAAGAATTAAATCAATAGCAACTAAGAGGAAATCAACATGTCAGCTACATGCTAACTTAAAAGAGAAAACTGTTCACTGTACAAATAAAAGTAATAAAACAAGGAGCTTCCCAGATAACCTATGTCATGGACAACCAAGAATCTGAGACCCCTAGGCTTACCCATGCTCATTTTATGAGGGCTTCCAGAAGCAGCTATCACGAGGCTTTTTTCCCCGTTGGAGCATTGTTTATTGAAAGATATATTTAATTAGACTCTAATTTCCACCTTTTTTCCTCTCACAGCTTCTTTCCTCTCTAACAGTAGCCCCTTGTTTGTGACTGGGATATTAATCTTTGTTATCCTGTCATGTGACTGAGGCCTGGAAATAAACATCAGTCTGTTACTAGCACTCCCATTTGTCAAACCTTTCTTACTTACTTACTTTCGTTTTTCACAAGGACAGGATAGGAATCCTTTTAGCGCATTATTTACCCCTCTTCCCCTCACTATCCTCTTCATACTCTGTCGGCTCTCCATGGTTGCCTCTTACGACTCCACACCTCAACCATAGTTGGTTGAGGTTCCTTTCTCCTCCCACAAGGCCTAAGAACTGTTGGTTTTTCTCCCTGATTTCATGAAGTGATGATGTATGTGCATGAGTGACACAGACAAAAAAAAAAAAGAGGGGGTGAGGAACTATAAAGGGGAATATCACCACCTCACAATTGCTTGCTTTGGTTGCATCCCACCCCTTGTCTGCTGAGGGCCAGATTCTTTTTTATTACTCAGATGAGTACCTAACTCTGCAAGCAGTCTCCCTGAACTGTTTGTGGAGATAGATAATGCCACAGTCCAGGGCAACTGCACCTGTATTTCCCCTCTGTGGTCCAGCCAGGCACCCACTCCCAGGCTTCCAGCTCCCCTGTCACTTCTCTTGGGTGGAGACCTGTGTCTCTCTTTCTTCTGACCAGAGTATGTCCCGGCTGAACAGTTCCCTGCTTTCACTATGTTATTCCCAGCAGAAACAGGCTTCCCAAGCACATTTGCTTGCTTTCTTGCAAAGACAGTTAAGTGTGATGGCACACAGTTGTAAATTACCACACAGTTCTTCCTAAGATAAAAAGGATTTAGGAGAAAACATATTAAAACCAATAAAAGAACCTACATGCATGGTAATAAGTTTACCGGTGACCACTCCAACCCTAACATGGGCTCTGGCAGAAGCAATCCTTCAGTATCCCATCCAAGGGGTTTCCTTGCGGTTTCAAGCCCGTAGTCTTATGGGGCCTCAATATCACAGATGTGCGGATGGAAGGGACCTCGAGAAGTCATCAAGTTCAAACCTAAGGCAGGACCAAGTAAACCTAGACTTCTGTGGACCAGAGATTCCATCCATTTGGTGGATCAAGAAGAAAGCCCTGAACCTGTTTAAAACCAGGCTATTTATCCAAAAACCCTTTCATTGTCTGTTGGTCCCTGGAAAATCCAATTTCAACTAGTCTATGTGCACAACTCCAGCAGGGTGGTTTCAAAGGGCTAATAACGGAAATAGTACATTAGCATTCCCCTCCTCCTAGAGGAGTCACGCAGAATGCTACAATAACACATAACACATACAGTAGAACCTCAGAGTCACGGACAGCTCAGGAATGGAGATTGTGTGTAACTCTGAACAAAACGTCACCGACTTCAGCCACAGGGGGGTTGGGACTGCAACCCTGGGGCGGTGTCAGAGTTCCAGGCCTGGGGTGGGGATGGGGGACTTGGGGCTTCTGACCCTCAGGGCATGAGTCTCTGGTTGCAGGGCTCAGGGATTCTGCCCCATGGGAGCACCAGAGCTCAGGTCTTTAGACCCTGAGGGAGTGCTGGGGCTTGGGGCTTGAGCCCCGCGGCTCCTTTCCTGGCTTCAGCCTTATGGGGGGTGCCAGGGCTCAGGGCTTTAGCTACAGGGGGAGCATCAGGACTGAAACCAGGAGCAGAACCGCAGGGAGCCCCAGCGCTCCCCCGTAGCTAAAGCCCCAAGCCCCAGCACTGCCCTCAGTCTAAAGCCCTGAGCCCCAGTGCTCCCGTAGGGCAGAAGCCTTGAACAACCCGCACCCCTGGAGCCCTGGCATCCTGAGGGTCAGAAGCCCCTTGCCCCCACCCCTGCCCAGAGCCATGACCCCTGACCTCCTGCGGCTGCAGCCCCAACCGTCCATGGCTGAAAAAGGGTGAGAACCCCTGAACTATATTCAGGGGCGGCTCTATGTTTTTTGCCGCCCCAAGCACGGCAGTCAGGCAGCCTTCGGAGCACGCCTGCGGGCGGTCCACGGTCACTCGGATTCGGTGGCATTTCTGCGGGTGACGGTCCTGCGGCTTCGGCGTCCCCGCCGCCAAATTGCCGCCGAAACCGCGGGACTGGGGGACCTCCCGCAGGCGTGCCACCAAAGGCTCCCTAAATGCCGCCCCCCCCGCGGCTTGCCATCCCAGGCACGCGCTTGCTGCGCTGGTGCCTGGAGCCGCCGCTGAGTATATTACTGTATTGTATTTGCTGTTTGTTTGTTTGTTTCTGTCTCCACTGCTGCCTGATTACTTCCGGTTGACTGGTCAGTCCATAACTCTGGTGTTCGTATCTTTGAGGTTCTACTGTACTAAATAATACTTAGCCCAGCCTTGAGTGCAGGGGACTGGACTAGATGACCTTTTGAGGTACCTTCCAGTCTAACAATTCTATGATTCTATGATAATTGCATTTTTAATACAATGGCCCCCATAGGTATTAAACCTAATTCAATAAGATTTAACTTAATCCAGTAAAGTTTGTCTTAATTCCAGAAGGTTTGTCCATGATATGGCAGGATATTTTCAGTCTGTCATAGGTTCTGCTCAGCATGAGTAAGTGCTGTAGAATCTGGGTTTTAGATTTTGGGACTATGTATTGCTTTCTAAAGGGCCTACTCTCTTTGGATACATAATTCATAATCGTGAATTATTTCATCTTCTACTTTTCTAGCAGGAAGGGAAGCTTGCAAACCTGCATTCCAAGCAGGGCCGCCCAGAGGATTCAGGGGGCCTGGGGTCTTCGGCGGCAGGGGGCCCCCACCGCCGAAGACCCGGCACTTCGGCGGCGGGTCCCGGGGCGGAAGGACCCCCCACCGCGGGTCTTCTGGACTGTTCGGCGGCAGGTCCCGGAGCGGAAGGACCCCCCGCCGCCGAACTGCCACTGAAGACCCGGAGCGGAAGAAACTCCGGGGGCCCGGGCCCGGTGACAGTTTTCCAGGGCCCCTGGAGCGAGTGAAGGACTCAGCTCCAGGGGCCCCGAAAAACTCTCGTGGGGGCCCCTGTGGGGCCTGGGGCAAATTGCCCCACTTGCCCCCCCCCCGGGCAGCACTGATTCCAAGTTTCAAAATGTTGCTACTGTTTTGAAGTTAAATCCTGTTATCTTTATTCATTCAACTGGTTCCTGATGTGTGTGGAACTACTTGTCTGAGGAAAAGCTTTATAATTCTTGGGGTTTTTAAGTTGTTTGCTCCTTACTTATGTTTTAATTGGCTTGGTTCTCCCTTTAGCTCCAGGCAGTAACAATGTATGTTAGTTCTCCTGAGACAATTCCCTGTTATTGAAGTCCTTCTGTCACACTGGAAATAAAACATAACACGTATAACACCACGTAACAGATTGCATGTATGTGGGGGTTGGAGGGGGTGCACGGAAATCCCCAGGAGCAATGCTGGACTGACTGTGAAAATTCCTTCTGGGGTTCCAGGGGAGCACATGCTGCATCAGCAGCTCCTTCACTCCTTCAAAGTGAGGCATGTGCCTCCTTGTGCATCAGCCCAGCTCTGCCAAATGCTGCACACAGTGGCAGGATTCTACTTCCATCAGCTGTACTTGCTGGGAGCATTGTCTCTGCTCCCCAGTAGCATCATGCCCAGCAACTATGCTGGGGCCCGGGTGGAAGAAAGAGCTTTCCTTGTGCCTTCTAGTTCTATCCCACCTCCCCATCTGCACAGGACAAAGTAGCCCATCTGATTAACCAGCCCCTGCTTGTTTAATGTTATGTTTACAGCACACACAGAGAAAAGTTAGATACAGACACACATACTCTGGCTGGAAGGTTGCAGTGTAACACTACTTTATTTCTTAGCATTCAGAATGAAAATGCAACAAGAACCCAAAAAATAGAGACACACAAAGCGGGCTGCTCCCTCAAACAGAGAGACACAACCCACACTGTTTTACTGAGGCAGTCTGTCTGCAGACTGTCTGCTCCTAGTCCCAGATCCCACACTTCCTACAGAGCCCCACAGCCTGCAAGAAGGGCCAGGAAAACCCCTGATATTTAAAGTGACTTTTTACAATTTTAACACCGTTTTCAGTACACCTCATTTAAATACATACAACCAAAGAAACTAAAAGTATTTGTAATCATCACTGTCCATTCTAGCCAGGTTGTTTGTTTGGCTCAAAGTCAATTAGCAACAATTCTTTAAACCTTTCCTCAGCATTTAGTTTCAGCAGATGACATGTAAGTGCCTGCTCCTTTGCAGGTCTGAGTCACTGTTAACAGAAACAGGTACCTGATCACAGTTTCACAGGAAATCTTTCTATTCTATACAGTGGTTATTGCTCATGTTCATGTTTAAAGAAGACATTTATACTACAAACATTGTCAAAATTAATAAACCATATTACATTTCTAGGACTAGAAGGCATAACTCCTTTGTCATAAGAGAAAAAACTATATCAAGTTTTCTGACTACCAGTGCCTTCAGTAATAAATGTCCCTCACTCAGCTGTGGCTAATTACTGCCAGCTAGATGGGAAAGAATAGAGAGTAATGCTTTCCTCTTGTCAAAAAATCTCCCAACCACAAACCATAAATATGAACATCTTAAGCAGCATTGGACATATACTGATATCATATTTCCTGAGGGGAGAAAACCCAGGGCTTATTTACACAAGTTTTTGTCCAAGTAGTAGCATGTATCTAAACTTGCAATCAATGCTGCATTGAGTGTTGTGCTCTGACACTGCACATCTCTTTTCATGATCCTTCATTCTCCCCAGCACCAGCCCTCTACTTTAGTCTTGGGTTTCTCACTGGTAATTAGCCATCGTTCAGGTACTGACATCTGTCAGTGCAAGTGGAGGATACCTGATCTGTCAGCGTGTCTGTGGATGCACCATAGTGATGTATTTGATACCTTATGCATGTCACATAAAGCCTGGACAGGTTTTTTCACTGACAGTGACTAAGGAAGCTAAATAAGAATTGAAAGAACCAGATAAGATTAAATGTTCAATCAATTTTTTTACTATCAAAAATGTTTGCAGAAAATTAATTTAGTGTCACATTGGTAAGTATCCACTGAAATCAAATTTTACATGCACACATTCAAGTTTATGCTGCAGAAGTTTTTGCGTGCTCATCCAATCAAGGAATAAATACCAAATGACTTATCTAATCCACCATAAGTAAGCACCATAACTCAAATGTTGTGCTTAACCCCAAAGTAAACAAAATCAAATGTATTAATTGAATAATGGATAAATCTGAGGAAATCACAATTTGCTCATGGACAGTCCACAAAAGAGGTTTAATTTGATCATTTAAATAATGATTTAGTCAAATTAGTTGCTCAGTTCTAACAACCAATATAATCAAACTTTAAGGGGAAAAAAGAAAATAAAAGTGAAGAGACAGCAAATATCACTTACACTGGTTCACTTACACACACACATATTTTTTCTACTTTTGTATAACAGTTCTCAAATGTGGTTCATGTTTCTTTTCTCTTCTTGTACATAATATTCTACAGCTTTGTACTGATTCTGATTCCACAAAAATTGAAAAAGATGTAATTCTGTTGATGTCAATTGAATTACACTGGGGTAAGCTCATCAGGCATTGTCATAAATTGTAATGATAGCATCTGCATTTTAGGCAGCAAATCCTATCATTTAAGAGAGATCTCACTGTGACAGAATGTACCCATGTCCACACCCTACACACTATTGTAATAATATTTGTACAAGTTTTGTCTTGCAAGGTATCATTTGAAGACTCATAATTTGCTGGTCAGTATTGTCCTGATAAAATATGTGTGGCAGCATTGTATGTAATGCTATAAAAGTTTCTTGTAGGAGGTTATTAACACATGTTCCAAACAGAGACTGGCAAACAGCTCTGTCTCAAATAAAGGAATGTGTGCTCTGCTTAATTTGCATTTAAGTAGTAAACAGTCATCAAGCAGGATGGGTAGACAAAGAAATCTCAAACAGGTGAGGAAAACCAGCAGGGAATAGCCTTACATATAGACACTCTGTCTTCTGAATCTCAGCGGCAAATCAATATCTCCCTCTCCCTCTCCACGAGAATGGACAAAGAAAGCAGCCACTAAACAGAAGAAGAGGTCCTGGCTTAAGAAGTTTGGCCAGTAAGACTGCTGAGAGCATGTTATGTGGTGAGAAAAACTTTGCTTTGAATTTAATATAGTTTGTTAAGTTGGGCACTAATTGTGTTTTATCTTTATTTTTCTTATAACCATTTCTGACTTTTATGCCTCATTACTTGTATTCACTTAAATTCTCTCTCTTTGTAGTTCATAAACTTGTTTTACTGTTTTATGTAATCTGGTGTTTTTAAATTGAAGAGTCTAAAGAACTCTTATTTGAAATAATAAGCTGGCATATTATTATCTTAAAGAAATAATGGACTTAACATACTTAAACATACTTAACATACTTAAGAAAGGGAAGGAGGAGGATCCAGGGAACTACAGGCCAGTCAGCCTCACCTCAGTCCCTGGAAAAATCATGGAGCAGGTCCTCAAGGAATCAATTTTGAAGCACTTCGAGGAGAGGAAAGTGATCAGGAACAGTCAGCATGGATTCACCAAGGGCAAGTCATGCCTGACTAACCTAATTGCCTTCTATGATGAGATAACTGGCTCTGTGGATGAGGGGAAAGCAGGGGACATGTTATTCCTTGACTTTAGCAAAGCTTTTGATACAGTGTCCCACAGTATTCTTGCTAGCAAGTTAAAGAAGTATGGGCTAGCTGAATGGACTATAAGGTGGATAGAAAGCTGGCTAGATCATCGGGCTCAACAGGTAGTGATCAATGGCTCCATGTCTAGTTGGCAGCCGGTATCAAGCAAAATGCCCCAAGGGTCGGTCCTGGGGCCGGTTTTGTTCAATATCTTCATTAATGATCTGAATGATGGGATGGATTGCACCCTCAGCAAGTTTGCAGATGACACTAAACTGGGAGGAGTGGTAAATATGCTGGAGGGTAGGGATAGGATACAGAGGGACCTAGACAAATTAGAGGATTGGGCCAAAAGAAATTCAACAAGGACAAGTACAGAGTCCTGCACTTAGGACGGAAGAATCCCATGCACTGCTATAGACTAGGGCCCCTATGGCTAGGCAGCAGTTCTGCAGAAAAGGACCTAGGGGTTACAGTGGACAAGAAGCTGGATATGAGTCAACAGTGTGCCCTTGTTGTCAAAAAGGCTAACAGCATTTTGGGCTGTATAAGTAGGAGCATTGCCAGCAGATCGAGGGACGTGATCATTCCCCTCTATTCGACATTGGTGAGGCCTCATCTGGAGTACTGTGTCCTGTTTTGGGCCCCGCACTACAAGAAGGATGTGGAAAAATTGGAAAGTGTCCAGCGGAGTGCAATAAAATTGATTAGGGGGCTGGAGCACATGACTTATGAGGAGAGGCTGAGGAAACTGGGATTGTTTAGTCTGCAGAAGAAAAGAATGAGGGGGGATTTGATAGCTGCTTTCAAATACCTAAAAGGGGGTTCCAAAGAGGATGGATCTAGACTGTTCTCAGTGGTACCAGATAACAGAACAAGGAGTAATGGTCTCAAGTTACAGTGGGGAGGTTTAGGTTGGATATTAGGAAAATCTTTTTCACTAGGAGGGTGGTGAAGCACTGGAATGGGTTACCTAGGGAGGTGGTGGAATCTCCTTCCTTAGAGGTTTTTAAGGTCAGGCTTGACAAAACCATGGCTGGGATGATTTAGTTGGGGATTGGTCCTGCTTTGAGCAGGGGGTTGGACTAGATGACCTGCTGAAGTCCCGTCCAACCCTGATATTCTATGATTCTATGATTCTATACTTGTATTGTCCAGGAGAGGGCTGGACAGTACTGGACATATATTTCAGGTGGGAAAATCTATGACTGGGAGTGAGTTGGAGTGACCCTGTAGTACAACCAGACTTGAGTATATTTTGCTATTCAGGGAAGCTAGTATCCCTTTCCTTGTTTCCCATCTCACTCCTTTGGCCCTTTGCTCTCTGCAATTGGGTCTGTGGCAGAGCCAGGGGTTGAGCAGTGAGCACCTCCCGGCACATTGGAAAGTTGGCGCCTGTAGCTCCAGCCCCGGAGTCAGTGCCTATACAAGGAGCCACATATTAACTTCTGAAGAACCGCATGTGGCTTTGGAGCCACAGGTTGGCCACCCCTGAGCTAATGCAAAAACACAGATGCCCACACAATTTAGGAGATGATCCTAAACCATCTGAATAAAAGTCATGCATCAGCTTCCTGTTCACGTCTGAGTTCAATTCAAGGTGTTGGTGATAATCCAAGAAAGCCCTGCATCATCTGGTGTTTTGTTCTGAAAGACATCTGACCCCTACTCACTCAACCTCTTTTTGCACCAGTTAAAAGTTAGCCTGCAAGCGTTTGCTTTCAGAACTTTAAAAGGTAAACACTCCATGGATTGCAGTTTGGCTTTTTAAATTGAGGACACCTTCCTTTGGTTTGGCTGCAACAGTGTCAAGTGCTATAGAAATCAATAAAATCATTTTTCCTGTCCCTCCAATTTCCCCCACATCCTACACGTGAGGTGCTCTAGTTCTTCCATGCAATGAGACAACCATGGTTTGCTTCAAAATGGTTTGTTTTGTTATGTAGTTAATCCTTCAGGCACTATGTAAACATGCTATCAGTAAATGTACTCCACGGCCTGAGTAGATTCCCTCTGGATTAGTGTTATACCTTCCTGTGTTTGAATTACAAAAACAATAAAGCTGAATTTTCTTTTCTTTTCTTTTCTTTTCCGAGTGTTGTGCTTGACTGTGATCTCCTTATGCAGGTAAGTAAAACTCACCTTCACCTCAACAGGAGTATTGCCTGAAAAGGGAGTTCAAGATTTGGCCTTTTCTGGGGGGCACCTCTTCATATATATGTCCCACTGAGATATTTTCCTTTATCTTCTATCTGCCCAATAATATAGTTTAGCACGACAAAATTGAGTTCTGTTTACATTATAATCTCCAAGTATTTGTAAGATGCTTGTCAGCATGAGATTGTCAGATATTTCAGAGAAGGGTTTGGTATAAAATCTAGATAGGCAGGTCAGCTGCTAACATTTCTTATTCTGCTTTCACTTATTAGCCTATGAATGGATTATTATGCAGTCCCTTTTTCTATTCTCATTATAGTCATTTCAAGAAAGAGGTTTTTAATTCCTTTTACATTTTGTGAAAATCAGCAGTCTGATATTTTCACTGCTCCTACAATCTAATTTGATTGAGTGGACATTAATATTCTCCATTGTAAAGCCATGGCAACCAGTGAGAAAAACGAAATGACTAGGACGAGCTAATCCACACATATAATATTGAGAATGTTAAAAGTAGCACTTCAGACTCTGATTTACATACTGTGTACGGGCTAATCAAATTCTGATAACCCATCCTCAGGACAAAGATTACAAATCCTTTTCATTACAGTCTTATGGGTCTTACTCATCAATTACTCCTGTCTCGAGTAAGCTCCGGTTCAGCCATACAGTACTGCTTTCTCTTGTAACTTAAAACAAGCTGATATCACTAATACAGGTTATTTAAATGTACAATAAGGGAAGCTAGTAAGTACATCAGCAGAGAATGCTGACTGAAAATGGGGTAGAGGCTGTGCAAAAATAAAAGACAACTGACGTGAAAGTGTCAAGACAGCCAACTTGTGAAGGAAAAATTCCTATTGGCATGAATTTAAGTATCATTTACTTAAGTGCCCTTCATATAAACTTACATGGACTGTACAGATTCTGCGTTTTAAGGGAAGAAGTCTTGTGCTTAAACACCAGCCTGGGACTCAGGAGACCCAAGTTGAGTTCTCAGGTACACCACAGACTTCCTTAGCAAGTCACTTAGATACACAAAAGGACTTAGCCACCTAAAGTGGGAGTTAGGTGTCTAAGGGTATGTCTACACTACGAGGGTAATTCGATTTTACTTAAATCGAATATGTGGAATCGATATTGCAAAGTCGAACGTGTGTGTCCACACTAAGGACACACTAAGGACAGTAATTCGACTTTGTGAGTCCACACTAACGGGGCGAGCGTCGATATTGGAAGCGGTGCACTGTGGGCAGCTATCCCACAGTTCCCGCAGTCCCCGCTGCCCATCGGAATTCTGGGTCGAGCCGCCAATGCCTTCTGGGTAAAAAAAATTTGTCGTCATCCGTCCGTCACTAACGCCCTCCCTCCCTCCATGAAAGCGCCGGCGGGAAATCAGTTCGCGCACTTTTCTGGTCAGTGACAGCGCGGACGCCACAGCACTGCGATCATGGATCACGCTGCGACCATCGCTGCACTTGTGGCCGTTCTCAACACCTCGCAGCTTATCATACACCTTTCCCTGAGGCAGATGCAGAGAAATCGGGCGAGGAGGCTACGGCACCGCCGTGAGAGCCTGAAGTCGGAGAGTGGCACAGAGCTGTCAGAAACCACGAGCCCCAGCGCCCAGGACATGACGTTGGCAATGGGGCATGTGGATTTTGTTGAACGGCGATTCTGGGCCCGGGAAACAAGCACGGACTGGTGGGACCGTATAGTGCTTCAGGTCTGGGATGAATCCCAGTGGCTGCGAAACTTTCGCATGCGGAAGGGGACTTTCCTCGAACTTTGTGAGTTGCTGTCCCCTGCCCTGAAGCGCAAGGACACCCGCATGCGAGCAGCCCTCACTGTCCAGAAGCGAGTGGCCATAGCCCTCTGGAAGCTTGCAACGCCGGACAGCTACCGGTCAGTCGCGAACCACTTTGGTGTGGGCAAATCTACCGTGGGGGTTGTTGTCATGCAAGTAGCCAAGGCAATCGTCAAGGTACTGCTCCCAAAGGTAGTGACCCTGGGAAACGCGCAGGTCATCATAGATGGCTTTGCCGCGATGGGATTCCCAAACTGCGGTGGGGCTATAGATGGGACTCACATCCCTATCCTGGGACCGGACCACCAGGCCAGCCAGTACATCAATAGAAAGGGCTACTTTTCAATGGTGCTGCAAGCACTGGTGGACCATCGGGGACGGTTTACAAACATCTACGTCGGATGGCCGGGCAAGGTTCATGACGCTCGCGTGTTCAGGAACTCTGGTCTGTTTAGACGGCTGCAGGAAGGTATTTACTTCCCAGACCACAAAATAACTCTTGGGGATGTGGAGATGCCTACAGTCATCCTCGGGGACCCAGCCTACCCGCTAATGCCCTGGCTCATGAAGCCCTATACTGGCGCCCTGGACACAGAAAAAGAACTCTTCAACTACCGTCTGAGCAAGTGCAGAATGGTGGTGGAGTGTGCTTTTGGCCGTCTCAAAGGGAGATGGAGAAGCTTACTCACTCGCTGTGATCTCAGTGAAACCAATATCCCCATCGTTATTGCAGCTTGCTGTGTGCTCCACAACCTGTGTGAGAGCAAGGGGGAGACCTTTATGGCGGGGTGGGAGCTAGAGGCAAATAGCCTGGCTGCTGATTACGTCCAGCCAGACAGCCGGGCCATTAGAAGATCCCAGCGGGACGCCCTGTGCATCCGGGAGGCTTTGAAAGCTAGGTTCCTGAGTGAGCAGGGCAACCAGTGACTTTTCAGTTTGTGGACAGAAAAGCTGAACCTGCCCCCGTTTCTTTACCCAGTCCATTTTGACTATCCTCTCCAGTTACATACAACCTTCACCCCCTTCCCCTTCCCAAAAAATAAAATCATTTCGATTTTTTAATGAACACCGTTGTCTGTATTGCTGTTTTCGCGGGAATATTTTAAACCGGGGACGCAGACTGTGGCGGGGGGCGGGTTTAGTGTTCTGATGCAAATGATACTTCTAAACTCCCGGAATGACAGGCTCCGCACTGGTGGACTGGTTATTTCAATGGAGCCTGCCAGCACTCCTGGGGGGGACTGTGTGTATGTGTCGGCTATGTGACTTTCTGGCAGGGGGGGTAGGGTTACAGATCCCCTGCTGCGTGGATCTGTGAGCCAGGATAAGGACCGCTGCATAAGATCTGTAACTGCCCTCCCCCGCCACAAAGTCACAGAGCAACCCCCCCCCCCCAAAACATGAAAAGCACCTCCCAGACTGACCAGGGTAACCAGTGACTGCACTGTGTATGTGTCCTGATGCTGGACCTGACCCCGCCTCTGTAGCCTGCTAAAGGTGACTGTCCTGTCCAATTACCAAGCCCCTTCCCCCCCTCCAGACAGACTCTCCCTCAAAAGAACCTGACCGAAACAGTAATGAACAGAAACAAACATTTTATTGCGAACCAGACATGAAACGTGGGGGGTGAAACTTGGACGGGGGCTTGTGTGAGGTGGGTAGGAAAGGACTTATGAAATTTTGGGGAATGTCAGCCTTCTACTGCTAGAGCAGTCTGCAGGGGTTGATTGAAAGTTTTAACGGCCCTTGCCGCCCCTCCTTCTTTGGACTTTGGGTGAGGGTGGTGTGGGACTTGGTGGCGGGTGAGGGCGGTTACAGATAGACTGCAGCGGGGCTCTGTCCTCCTGCCTCCGGTCTTGCAGAACATCCACAAGGCGCCGGAGCGTGTCCGTTTGCTCCCTCATTAGTCCAAGCAGCTTTTCAGTAGCCTGTTGGTCCTCCTGACGCCACCTCTCCTCCCGTTCCATGACTGCTCGGTGCATTTGTGACAAGTTCTCCCTCCACTGTGTCTGCTGGGCTGCCTGGGCTCGGGAGCAGCCCATTAGTTCTGTGAACATGTCTTCACGCGTCTTCTTCTTCCTCCGCCTAATCTGCGCTAGCCTCTGGGAGTGTGCTGACAGGCTGGGTTGGGAGACAGTCGCAGATGTGTCTGTGTGAATTTTAAAAAGGGAGTGAATTCCTGAGACAGATAAATGAAATTGTATACAAAGAACCTAGTCTTTCTCTGTGAACAAGACCATGCACTGAACCTCTCACATGCGCACTCAGGACAAGGTCGAATTTTCGGCCGTCGCCTTCAGTGCCTGTGGACTTGCGGAGGTCTTGGAGTGTTCAGAGAACTGTGGCTGGAGACCTGAACTTCTGGAGCGGGCAATAATGGTAAGCCGCAGACTTGTGGCTGCTTAAAACTCCAGCTGTAGCACTGGCCTCCTTTCACATTGAAAGCAATGCCAGTCTCTGCTGCCAGCAATCAGGACAGCATCAACTCTGCCCCTGTCCCACCCCCTCGCGGCTGTCCCAGGGAAAGATCCCTGTATGCTGCCCCTCTCCCTCCACCGCGTGGCTGTAAAGCAGTCCCAATACTAACAGTCCCCTCCCTAATTCAAAGCAGGGCGTCATGAGCGACATCACCCTCCTGAGGATCCCGGACACCCAGAGAGAACGCATGCTGCGGGAAAGCATGCAGAAACCGGGGCCGTATGCCGCCATGCTATGTCGGGCCATGATCCCCGAGTACCTGATTGTGGCATGGAGGGGACATGTCTGCTACCACGGAGGGCCCACTAAGATCGCCCTACCCCGGAACCTGATCAACAGGCTTGAGCTCTACCTCCACGAGACCTACGAGGAGTTCTCCTACGAGGATTTCTCGTCGATCCCCGGCCACATTGACCGGATTTTCGCGTAGGTGCACTGGGACTTTGGAGTGGAGCGTCTTGGGCCTGGGAATCATGTAGTAACGGACATTGTGAAATTTTTTTAAAATACTTGGGACTAAATTGAGAAGAGCCTAAGACAGAGAAATCATGCAAAACCCATTTGTTACCTTTGTAAATATTCCTGTTTTGTAACTGATTATTTTTTTACTAGTTTACAGCACTTTTATAAATATACATTGTTAATAGTATAAATATTACCGTTCTGTTTTAAATAAATGTTTACATGTTTACAGCACTTACTGCTTGATCCGTCCCCTGATTCTGTGTCCGGGGTAAGGGATGGGGACGGTTGGTACGGGATCTCGGTAAGGGTGATGAAGAGCTCCTGGCTGTCGGGGAAATCAGCGGTGCCAGCGCTGTCGACTGCCTCGTCCTCCTCATCTCCTTCCTCCTCTTCCCCGTCCGCTGTCATGTCCGACATGATCCCATCCTCGGAGTCCACGGTCAGGGGTGGGGTAGTGGTGGCGGCCGCTCCCAGGATGGAATGCAGTGCCTCGTAGAAACGGGATGTGTGGGGCTGGGATCCGGAGCGTCCGTTAGCCTCTTTGGTTTTTTGGTAGCCTTGTCTCAGCTCCTTGATTTTCACGCGGCACTGCGTTGCATCCCGGCTGTAGCCTCTCTCTGCCATGGCTTTGGAGATCTTCTCGTAGATCTTAGCATTCCTTCTTTTGGAGCGCAGCTCTGAAAGCACGGACTCATCGCCCCACACTGCGATGAGATCCAAGACTTCCCGATCAGTCCATGCTGGGGCCCTCTTTCTATTGGATTGCACGGCCATCTCTGCTGGAGAGCTCTGCATAGTTGCCACTGCTGCTGAGCTCCCCTCGATGTCCAAAGAGGAACTGAGATTCAAACTGCCCAGACAGGAAAATGAAAATGAATTCAAATTTTCCCGGGGGTGTGGCTGGTCAGAGCATCCGAGCTCGGACTGCTGTCCAGAGCGTCAACAGAGTGGTGCACTGTGGGATAGCTCCCGGAGCTATTACCGTCGATTTCCATCCACACCTAGCCTAATTCGATATGGCCATGTCGAATTTAGCGCTACTCCTCTCGTTGGGGAGGATTACAGAAATCGATTTAAAGAGAGCTTTATGTCGAACTAAATGGCTTCCTGGTGTGGACGGGTGCAGGGTTAATTCGATATAACGGCGCTAAAGTCGACATAAAAGCCTAGTGTAGACCAGGCCTAAGTCTAAAATTTAGGCAGCACTGAGCTCCTTAAAATCCTGGCTATGCTGCTGCCTAATTAAGTTTCTGCTGTCAAAGTCCCCTAGGTTTCTACCTCAGGGCATATGTTCTGCTACCTCAGTTTAGGTACCTGGGCACCTATCCAACACTCAAACCCAGCAGGATCCTCAAACCGGTGGGCCAAATCTGGTAGGTGTTCTCAGAGCAAGCAGCGGCAACTATCACCCCTTATAACCTTTAGTCTAGTAGTTAAGGAACTCAGCTGAGATGTGAGAGACCTCCATTCTGCCTGATGAGAAGGAATTCTAACCTTTCCTGTGAGTGCCCTAACCACTGGTCTATGGGATATTCTGATGTGGGCCTCTCTCAATATCTCCCGTTGAAGCTGTTCCACTTTGGGTACATAACTAAATATGCATGATGCCAAAGAGCGAGTAAGAATGATTCTATAATCCAGTAGTTAAGGGAACTCACCTCGGAGGTGGAAAAACCCCTGTTTAAATCCCTTCTCATCAGGTAGAGGGGGAAACTGAACTGGGGTGTCTCGCCTGCCAGCTGCTGGGCTATAGGTTATAAGAGAAGCTCCCTGCCCCTCTGTCATAACTATAAAGGGAAGGGTAACAGCTCTCTGTGTACAGAGACTCCAAATCCTTTTACCTGTAAAGGGTTAAGAGGCTCGGGTAACCTGGCTGACACCTGACCCGAAGGACCAATAAGGGGGCAAGATACTTTCAAATCTTGGGGGGGGAAAGGCTTTTGTGTGTGCTCTTTGTTTTAAGGGGGGTTCGCTCTTGGGACTGAGAGGGACCAGACATCAATCCAGGTTCTCCCCATCTTTCTAAACAAGTCTCTCCTATTTCAAACTTGTAAGTAAAAAGACAGGCAAGGCGTCTTAGATTTACTTTGTTTTCTCAACTTGTAAATGTACCTTTTACCAGAGTGTTTATCTTTGTTTTGCTGTACTTTGAACCTAAGACAGAGGGGGGTCCTCTGAGCTCTT